>NC_048599.1:2814103-2911603 GCF_003668045.3 Cricetulus griseus | reverse complement strand
GGTGACCTTTATTTCTTATGATGAGATTAGCTCTAAGTTTGTGCTCTCTGCCTCAGCTTTTTGCTCATAGACAAAAAAAAAATGAGGATGATGGAGTCATGTTGTGTGCAGGACAGCCACTCCCTTCTTGTGCACCAGGAAGCAAGCCCTCACCTCCTGAGAAAAAGGCAAAGGCAGTAAAGTGTAGATGTCATGTGGTCTAGGAAAGCGTGTGGGCTATCAAAGTGCCTGGATTCTTCTCTGCTGCCGCTGTTGCCACATGACCCACAGGTGCTCTTCAGGCAGCCAAATGCTTAGGATCTCCACACTTACTCGGTGGGTCCCCCAGCCCAGGGGATGGTGACACCCACATTTAGAGTCTTCCCCCTGCACTCCAAAAGTGCTTTCACAGATGTGCTCAGTCCAGAAAAGTTGACAGTGAAGATTAACAGTCACTCATCTGCAAATGAAATCATTAGGTGTGGAGACTGAGGATGCCCGGTTCTTTCCCAGTGCTTAATTCTCTAGAGATTTCCCACCCCTGACTAAACAGATCAAAGCACAATATCAGTTATTGCTGAGCTGTATTCCATCCGGCATATATTTCTCAATTTATTTAAGCATTTGATCATTGAAAGACATGTGGGTTTGGGTTTTTTTTTCTCCATTTTGGAGCCATTACAAGTAATGCATCTATGAATATTCATATATGGGTTTGTGCAAATATAAGACTTCATTTCTCTGCCTGAGTGGCTTTTCTGGATCATGCAGTGACTGTGTAGACAGTTGCAGGAACCGTAGCTGTTTTCTAGTACTCTGTCTGATACATGCTACAAATACTCTCTCCCATTTCTAGTGTCCTCCCTGTAGTACTCACCAGACTTGCAGCACATAAGGATTACACTTTAGGTGCTAAGTTTAAGAAGAGCATGCTTCACCCTTATCTTGATAAGTTTCTCATGCAACTTTTTAGTAAAAGTTTGTAAGATTGCATTTTGTTTTTAAGCCTTTGGTTCACTTGATATATTTGTGTAAGGGACATAGTGCTTAGGGTCACTCTTGTTTACCTATTGGATCACTCTCAGAACACAGTCTTCTCTCCAGGAAATTGTTTTTGTGACTATGTCTAAAATCAGTCAAACCACATGGCTGAAGATCCCTTGCTTGCCTCTCTCATGTGTTCTATGCTTCATCTGTTGGCCAACCCAGCACTGTCATCCTAAGCTGTAAGTTGTCTGGCACTGTTACTTCAAGCACACTTTTAACCCCAGCCTAAGGGTGGGCATCCTCCAGGAACAGCATCTCTCGAATTTGTGCAGAAACTTAGAATGCCAACAATAGAGACACCAGACATGCAGCATCTAGAGTTTCACTTTAACAAGACCTGCACTGAGTCACCAGCCCCCTGCACTGGGAGGAGCAATGTGGAGCAGGGCAGAGCTGGTGCTCCCAAGTGGTGCTCCCGAGTGGTTCTCCTGAGTGGTGCTCCTGAGGGCTCTCTCCCCGTGCCTCCCAGATGAAGACTAAGGGCCGGTAAGCACAGGATAGGTAGGAGAGCAGTTTGTCTGAAGAATCCTTCATGAGGCAGAACGGAGAGCACAAGCTCATGACATTAAACCCAGACAGCAGACGAGGGTCCCCGCACTCTCTGCCCCTGTCTGCTCTGGCCTCTGAGCCCCAGCCTCATTCTGAAGGACTAAGTAGTTCTCCTTTACCTCACCTCTACAGCCCAACATGAACGTTTCTGGCAGTTAGTGAGGATCTAGCTTCCATTGTGGATGCCCACAGCGACCTTCAGACTGCCTACACTCTCTCCTGGCTTTGGTATGAATGAGAATCAGGCTGAGTGTAGACGCTGATGCTCCTGAGGGAGGCAAGTGTATCCTCGAACAGCACAGCCTGGGTGGGGTCCCATCATCTGTAGCTCCCCAAATTGAGGATGGGCTACTCATCACACATGGGGGGATAACCTAGAAATGATGGGTGGAAGGCAACCAGAGACACCGTGGCAAATATTCTACCATGGCAAAAACAGATAGCAAGGCATCTATATGGCTCAATACTGGAAGTTCAGAAATGCCAGACACAGTCTTGCTGGCCCTAGGATGAAGGCAAGGCTGAAAACCATCATCACTTGAGAGAGAATTGTTCTCAAATGTTAGTGCTTTAAGCCTCACTCTCCTGATAGCTCAGGCACATATGGCTGCCCTGGTAAAAAACACCTCCCATATGGGGTGTTGAGTGGCAGACGGAAGCTGGCTCACAGACCCCTGTGCTTTCCAGGCTGGCTTAGTTTCAGCTACCCATTAAGACTCAGAATGGGGCTGCCATGATCACATTGGCTTCAGCACCAAGTGCCAATTTTCTTTTAAAGGCCCTGGCTATTCTAAATGCCAATGTTTATATCCATAGATGAGCGTTGCTCTCTGCCTTCATCAGAAACTCCTTCCTGCACCAGGGACAGGGTGGTTGCATGTTCAGGGCATAAACCTGCAATGCATCAGTAGAGTGACACCCTCTCTGTCTTATAATGTGTCAAAGGGACTCAGTACTCTCCAGAGGAATCTATGGGGCTCTGGTTATGTGCTGCCTAGTTTTAAGCCATCAACCCAAACTAGACTCATTTTGGCAACGGGAATCTCAATGGAGAAAAATGTGCCCTCCACATTGGCCCGTGGGCAAGACTATGGCACATTTTCTTTATTGATGATGTGTCAGAGCCCAGCTCGCTGAAGACACTGCCATCCCTGGTTCTATAAGAGAGCAGGTTGAGCAAGCCATGAGGAGCAAGCCAGTAAGCAACACGCTACCATCAACTCTTCTTCAGTTCTTGCCTCCAGGTTCCTTCCCTGTTTGAGTTCTTGCCCTGACGTCCCCCATTGGTGGACTATGATGTAGAACTATAAGCTGAAATAAACCCTATCATTCCCAAGCTACTTTGGCCTTGATCTTCACCGTAACAGCAGAAGCCCCACTAAGACAGAATGGTGGGACACGGTCCCTGCGTATGTCCCTTTGAGCCAAGAGCCATGCTGGCCTACCTATTCTACCCTACAGGGGATAACAAATGTTGTTCAGAGCTTAAAGATAAAAAACTAAGAATAAAAATAGTGATTGTTGAGAGCTCAGCTGTAAATGGGACATCTATACAAACTCCTGCCAAAGGTCAGGAAATCACAGAAGTGGAGGCTCAAGAATGTAAGAGCTGGGGACAAGGTGGAGGTGGAGGGACTACTGCCTTCAGAATGTGACCCAGTCATTGCCCTCGTGAACTCACTGCAGCAATGGCTATCGGTACAAGATCCAAATAAAATCATGCCAACAAAGACCAGACAACTTTTCAGCAGGCAGCACAAGCTCGTCTAGTGAAGGTGGAAGGGTGCATGTGGAGAATACTGGGGGAGCAGGGGGGGGCTTGGGGTAAATAAGACCAACATATACACTTATAAAACTGCCAGCGAATAAATAAAATAAAGGCTGACAACCTCTGATCTTAGACACTGAGATGCCATTGACAAATATTCTAGGAACACACCAGGATGCAGCCACCCTTAAATGTGACACATAAGATAACGCACATACTTAAACATGCTGGGGACATCAATGTGGAAGGCTGCCTGGTCAGAGGGGTGTCAGCAGCCCCACCCACTTCACCGAACCCCCGCGGGACTGCTTGCAGCTTCACGGGTAGCCAAGCTTTGCTTCAACCCAGCACAGCAGCACTGGGTGCGTCTGTTACATATAACCTGCAGCCACCCACCTCCCACTGTGCACAATATCCAGGGCTCTTCCAGATCGGTTTCTTCACGGTCTGAGATTCTCCCAAACACACCATTAAGGTACCATGGTTGTTATCATGCTTTTATTTCCATGCTTAAAGAAATATTGTGTGTCGCCTTCATCTTTAAAATAGCTGCCTTTAAGACATTTTCCAGAGGAAAGGTGAGATTCATTTTGAGCAAGAAATGCCTCAGTTTTAAGCCTTATCTGCCAAATCACCTCTTTCTATTGACAAAGTATAATCAACCTTCAAAATAAATAAGGGAATGCCTAGAACAATGAGGAGAGAGCACGGCCATTAGTGGGGAATAAAGTCTCTCAGGGATAAGCAGATAAAACCTCAGGACCTTTTAAATGCATGTTTGTAGCAGGAAAGAAACTAGGAAAGTCTCCCTACCGCAGACCCTCCTCCTCCACCTCTCACCGGCTTTGGTGAGTCCCTTTTCCATTAGGAGTGGGGGAAATGTATTAATAAATTGCTGCCTTTCTGAGATCAGTACACAAAATTCTGAAATCTTAAAATTCTGCTCTCCAGCACTCATCCATGGGAACAGGAGCAAGAATTGGGCTATCATCCCTCCCATCAGACAGAAAACACCAGAGAAGAGCTTCTACAAAGAGCAGTCTAAGTGGGGTTTGCACAAACCAGAAAGATTCTGAGGAATGATGTGTTGACATCTGCCCCATCCAGTGTGGAGTGAGAGAGAACAGAGGCTGAGCTGTGGAGGGATATGACCTGTCACCTCCTCTTTCTCCTGACAATTCTGTAAGAGAAGTTACTTCACCAGGAAGGACTGCCTTCCATCCTAAAACAAGACCTCACAACAAGATAACGAAGCCACTGAGAAGCCCAAGGCCTCTGTCACATGAATATTTTGGTTTCCCAGTGTGCATAAAAGCTATGCTTTCACTGTACTGATATCTATGAGCATGAAAAGCCACTGTCCCAAAATGTATGTACTTTCATTTAAAAAGCTTTATTGTGAACAGGGACAACTGTGCTCGGGGGCTTCCATGAGTTGTCATCTTTGTGCTATGTCAGTCAAAGATCAGCATCCATTCTTGGAGATGCAAAGGGCCTTATTGGGGGCCTGGGGGGCTTGAAGCTCAAGGGGTGCTGAACTGAGATGTTAGTGGGGTCCCACAGTCCTCTGAAGAGAAGCAGAGTGAAAGCCACTCTTACACATGTCATTTTGAAAGAGCTAGAACAGTTGTAATCAAGCTAGAACAATTCTAGAACAATCTTAGCTTTGGCTTATAGACCAGTAGGCAGCCAAGCAGCTCCAAGAATGGAATTCAATGTGGTCTGTAGGAAACTAGTGTGATTCTACCATAGGTAGATCATTCCATAATGTCATAGCCGAGCAAGGTCTTGCCTCATTGCTGATATGGTTGCTGACTTATGGGAATGGCATTTCTGAAGGTGGAGGTGGCTTTGGCAACGTCTTACTGTATGAAGACAGGGACATTTGCTTTGCCAACCGACTTTTCCAAATTCTTTGTAGAGGCAATGGCCCTACATTGCCATCTGATGGTGTTCTAAAACCTTTCCTAGGAACAGATTCCATCTCAGGATATGACTGTCCGTCCCTCTTCAAGAGGGGTCCCACTCTGCTCAGGTTCTGCCATGAGACAACAGTGAATCAGAGGCTTCTCTGGCCACCATGTCCAGCTCCAGCCTGTAATCATCTACTTCTTACAAGCCACTATTCTTCTTGGTGTTTTAAACTCCTCCCTAGGATCATGGGTGTCTCAGTGATGTCTAGGGCAGAAAATCCTTCCTGGGAAGTGTTTCCATGCAGAACCAACACTTACTACATCACCTATGATAGCCCTACAAAGAGCAGTTCTTAAATAATGAGGGTGCCCAACAGAAACCACTCGATGCTTGAGCTTGTGCCCCAGGAAGCAGAAAGTACCCTGGATGGCCTCAGAAGAGGCAGGCAGGAAAACACCTCAATTTCCTTGTAGGTTTCCACTGAGTTCTTGTGTGGTCAGGTACATTGCTAAGGGGTGCTGATACTGAGAATCTTTTCTGCTCGTGAGCAGCAAACCCCAACACCAGGGTACAGCTGTGCCATAAACAGATGTGTTGTCATCCGGCACCCTTGTTCACTGACAGCACAGGTTGAGTAGAGCTGCTATATCCTCCGGGCCCCTTGGACTTCTTTTGAAACAGCAAAGAGCATGGACTTTAAACCCACCCACTGCACCAACCCCTAACAAGAGAGCTGTCCTGTGTATTGAAGTCTTGAAGGTAAACATTGTCTTCTTCCTATCTATGACAGTGGTCCTGGATGACAGCTTTGTCCAATGGTTAGCTACTTCATCTTTGTGTAAAATCTGCTATTGGCTGTAGCACTGACATCAACAATTATAGTGAGACTTTTGAGAAACCTGCTACATGCAATGCCTGTATTGTCACTTCACCAGCATCCCTGTGACATTAGAGTCCTGTTTTCCCTTAACCTCATGAGCCGACCTCTGCTGGTTTTGTCTTTTCATCCACAGGATGTTTAACCTCCACAGAATTCATGGGTCTATGATGAACCCTTCGATGTGCATGTCTTACATGCTTGTGCACGTGTGTGCATGTTTGTGTGGTGGGGGTGCACCTACATGCATGTGCACGTGGAAGTCAGAAGCCAACCCCACATGTCCTTCTTCAGGTTCCATCTTTCTTTGAGTCAGCATCTTTCACTAGCCTGGAATTTACAAACTAGGTTGTTATGGCTGGCCACAGCCCGGCCACCAGAGCCATGTCTGCCTCACCAGTGCACACCACCACACCTAGCTTGGGAGCGAGGGTCTTGTTCTGGACTAGGCTGTGGAGGAAGGGAATGTTTGGCCTACAAACCAATGAGGTTTCCTGCACATCATCATTAGCCACCTCTCTCACCATTCACTGTTCACTGTCTTGAATCTCCTTCCAGAACCTTCCCTGTTCATTAGGCTAGCTAATGGAGGTGAGGCCTTGGCTTTGTTCCAGCTCAGTTGTGGAATGCTTTCCTCAGTGAGCAGACTCATTCCCAGATTTGGGATAAAACAGAAGTTGTGACAGTCCTTTCACCTAGCACTTAAAGAACACCACCAGGAGGTTAACTCACCAGATTTAAGTACATAATGGGTCATCCAGAGAAGGAAAAAATCAAGGTACAGCCGGTTTGCAGAGTGACCAGAATTCAGATAGCATTTGCTAGTCTACATGTAGTTCATGGTACCTCAAACCCATGAACACAATAGATTCTCAGACCACTGTGACAGGCAAGGGCACCATAAACTGAAAGAATTACCAAAATGCAACAGAAACACAGAATGAGAACAGAGTTCCCGTGGACCTTGAATTTGAGAACACTATATCAGCAAGACAAGACAAAAAAAGAATCCAAGTAAAACTAAGAGTTTGTGTGTTCTACTTCCTGCCACACTGACCATCGAGGGACTCTGAAAGCATTTATTCTTTACCACACAGGGGTTTGTTTTTAGTAAGAAAATTCACTTCTTCATAAGGGTTCATGGACAGTGCACCATGGAGTGAAGGAAGGGTTTGGGAAAGAGGGAGGCAGGCTGTGGTTGCACTTCCCCGCAAGGTAAAGAGAGTCATTAAGAATGCATTTGGCCCTGATAGGTTGAATTCATTTTAACTGGCATAAATAGGACACATGAGCTATTCAAATGTCTGAAGAGAGTGCCGTGGAATGAAATATTGATCATATCCCTTGGCTGTGGCAGGAGGGACCAATAATTTGTTTTCTCTAGGCATTAATGCTTGGTGGTGCTGGTAATGAATTATAAATGGCCACTCATCTCCTGCACCCGCTTTTATTTACCTATAGACTCTGAGATAACATTTATCAAAGTTTGGAGGAAGAGGAGACTTTAGCATTAACCTCATAAGCATTTGGAAATTCTGAACTGATGATATGTATTTTTAGGAGTGGGATACATGGGTGACTGACAAATTATTTGATTGGTTAATTAATTAATTACATGAAGCAGTGGCTTACATAGCCCAGGAAAGTCTCTACATAGCTGAGGATGACTTGAAATGCTGATTCTCCTGCTTCTAGCTCCTATGCCCTGGAATTAATTACCAGTGTGCTACCATGTCCAGCTCACAACCCATGTTAGAAAACCTCCTAGGAGATGGACTTGGTGGCTCAGGCTGTAATCCCAGACACTCCGGATACTTGAGGAAGGAGAATCACAACTTTAAGATCTGCATGAACTATAGAGTGAATTCAGGACCAGACCAGGCAACTTTAAGAGACCCTATCTCAAAATCAGAGAACAAAAAGCCTAAAAGAGGGTTTGGGGCTTTGTTTACTGCTTCCCTGATGTGTGCTAAATTGCAAGTTCACTCCCAAGTACCACTAAACACACAAGAAAAACTTAAAAAATAACTATTTCTTGATCGTAAGTTTTGTTCTGAAGTTCAAGGCTGTGAAATAATTTGTTATTTATATCATTTTTAATGGGTGTAACCCCTGCTTGGATACAGTGGCACCGTGGGAAATCCTGCCTGGAGTAGATACCCAAGCCCTTCCTCCACCTGGAGAAAACCCTGCTGATGTGGACTTCACCTGGTGGAATTCCCCTGGAGACCCCAAATCAGTAGGATTTTCCTTTACTATAATGAAAAAACCATCTTGGGAATGAGTGACATTCAGGATCCCCAAATTGTCACATGCAGATGTAGGTGGATTTAGTAACTTTCATCTCTAGAGAATTTTGAAGCCCTTTTTCTGACACTGGATTTTCAATTCATGTAAAGGTGAATTCTCAAGTAACAGGATTGAAATCCCATCCAGGCACCATAATCCCACTCCACTGACAGCTCCTTTATTCGGGCAGCTTCTATTAATGTCTGTGCCATTGCCAGCATCCTTCAGTGTCTCATCCCCTCAGATACACACACTGGGTCTCAGATGCTTCATCCACAGTTGTATGTGTTAATGCTCATGGCTCTGGGGCTAGCCTTCCTCTCTGATGCAAGCAGAGTAGAGAGAGAGAAAGAGACAGGATGGGGTACAGATCTATCTCTCTCTCTCTCTCTCTCTCTCTCTCTCTCTGTGTGTGTGTGTGTGTGTGTGTGTGTGTGTTTCCTTTGAAGACACAATCATTATTTAAAAGTTCTCAGTCAATATTACAAACAGTTGCAAAGCCAACTCCCAATGTTTCCTCCTTCCAATGTCTGCAAAAAATAAAAATACTAGCCTTTAGCCTCTTTGTATGTTTTAAATTTTATTTATTTATATTTTATGTATGAGTATTCTGCATATACCTGCATGCCAGAAGAAGGTGTCATATCCTATTATAGATGGTTGTGAGCCACTATGTGGTTGCTGGGAAGTGAACTAAGGACCTCTGGAAGATAAGCCAGTGCTCTTAACCGCTGAACCATCACTCCAGCCTAGATATTTTTTTAGTTTACCTACAGACACCACCAAATGCTTTCTCTCACCTTCATGACCACTTCCTCCCACAGAACAAGCCACAGGATTTATTCTTCTGAGAGCACCATCAACACGTCTTTTCTGCTTCCTTCTGTATCTATGTGCTGGTTCACTACCCCCACTCGGCATCACCTACTCATCTACAAAGGAGCCCTACAGACTCTCTTGGCCTATGTCTAGCTTTTCCCACCCATGGCATCTTCTAACCAGAACCTCAGTTTCATAAACAACAATTAAATGGAGCCATTGCACCATGTATATCCTTAGTGGCTTCCTCCAAAGTTTGAAACCCTTACCAGCCTGCCTGACCACCTGTCTGTCCACCTGCCCGCCCAACTGCCCACCTGCCCACCTGCCTGCTCACCCACCTGCTCACCTGCCTGCCTGCTCACCCACCT
Source organism: Cricetulus griseus (assembly GCF_003668045.3). NCBI lineage: Eukaryota > Metazoa > Chordata > Mammalia > Rodentia > Cricetidae > Cricetulus > Cricetulus griseus. Next base: position 2,901,990 of record NC_048599.1, on the reverse strand, counting down.
GTTCACCTGCCTGCTCACTGACCTGCTCACCAACAAGCTCACCTGTCTGCCTACCCCACCCTGCCTGGCCACCGCCCACCCACTTGCCTGAGCTGGTCTCCTAGATGGATTTCTCTTTGCTCAGTGTCTCCGTGGGGATGGGACCCTTTCGTCTGGCATGCCTCTCTCAGCTCTTTCACAAGCCCATCTTTATACTTGCCTTCCACACGCTCTTACACCACAATCCCATATTTACACTTGCCTTCAACCCGCACCAGCCTTCGGAGAATAGCTTTCTCTGAGCCTGTGGTGCCCCTTTCTGGATGTCCCCTTGTTCCTCAGCCACCTGAGCAATGCTCACCCTCACCTGAGCAATCTTCATTCTCTCCATGGGTTGAGGCCTCATACTGTGTGGTGGTTGGCCTCCACCCCAGGATGATGGGCAGTATAATTGGTACCCAACTCACATGCTCATAGCACACATCCACTCCACACTGGCCTCTGCTTGTTCCAATTCCAAAGACGACCCTTAAGAACATAGGGCATAAGATTCTCCTCCAACTCCTCCTAAGGTTCTACTGTGGGTCACAATTCATCAGTGAGTAGCATTCACCATTTGGGTTCTGGTGAGGGCCAGTGCACTGTGGCGGGAATACAGAGTGGAACACACCTCTCACCTCACCCAGCAAACATGCAAACACTGGAGTCCCACAATCCTTTGGAAATTCCTCTCTCAAAGACTTTAGTACCTCTGAAATGCCTCACCTCTCCTCAACAGTACCACACAGTGACCACACTTCAGCTCACAGCAATGATAGGACTCTCAGGAAACCACAGAAAGAATGGAATCATTGAAAAGATGAGTGGAGACCATGGCCCAAACCTCAGAGGAGCTCCTGGGTCCAAGGAACCAGACAATGCAGTCACTCAGAAGGAGAGAGAGAATGGCAGCAAGCCAGGCCTGGCCAGAGCCCCAGCCCCCACGTGTGTGTTCTGTGGCTCTGGTGGTCTTGGTGGCCCTGGTGATCCTAATGACCCTGGTGAGGTGAATTTTCCTCTCTCGGGATATTTTACTGTGGAAGTGTCTACACAGGACTGCCTGTGACTACCTGCACAACGAAATCTCTCAATTCCACCCCCTGACTCTGAGAACTGTGAATGAACACCACCACTGTTTGGGTGAGGAAGTCAAGGCTCAGTATTGAGCAGGAGGTGAAATTTGCACTGTTGTGCTTGCCTACTGAAGCTGCTTGCTAACCTCTGTGTGGTGTTGGATCAGACACTCAGCCACCGAGTGCAATTCTCACCCACCCCTGTATCCCACTCTTCTGCCACCCAGGGCTTTCACCTGTCCCCAGGTGAGATGTACAGGGCTGGGGGTGAGGGCACTCTGTCTGGTGTGTAAACAACTAACCAGTGGTGCCTGATACTATTCCCTGTGCTTCTCACCAGAGCATAAGAGGTAGGAGGTCTGAATGGGAGGGGAACTGATTTAGGATTGTCACCTGGGTGCAGACAGAAGAGATAAGCAACGTGGCCTTCAATGGGACAGACAGCAGGAGGCACAGTGCACTCTGCTACGATCCAGCAGGTGGACCACATTTTACTAAGTATTTTTGTTTCTATTACAAACAAAAGTTGGGAATTACCTGAGGGCATAGAAAGGTATTCCAAATGACTTTATGGAAGGCCAAGCTTTTCTGGAAGCTCACACCCTGCTCTACCACTATGTAGCCCAAGATTCCAGCTCTGACCTCTGCACCAACCTTTGGCCTCAGCCTCAGTTTCAGAGATGGTGACTGCCCTGGCTAAAATGAGATAAGTGGGATCCCCTCACTGTGACTGAAAACTGGAAGAGACAGTGTCCTGGGAAATGGCAGCATTCCATCCTGTAACTCTGGAGTGCATATTTTGTGACAGTCTTGTCACTGAGTTAAGTTCCTTCTGAGAATGCCAATCGATTCACTGCAGGTCCAGGGTCTGGAGCAGGTACAAGGGATCAGGGATACCTAAGACAGTCTCTAAATGCAAGAATCGAATTGTAGATAACTTTCTTAGGAAGAGACACAAAAATAACAAAGCCACCACTGTAACCCAAGGCCATTCTGAATCAGCAGCAAAGCGAGGACAAGGCAGGTGTTCTCACGACAAGGGCAGCAGAGTGCAGAGGTGGAGAAGCTGAGTCCAGTAGGGTAGACTCACCAGAAGCTCAAGGAAGGGATGAGAAAGAAACTTGTGACAGAAAACAAGGGTCAACAGGGTCTCAGGCAATGGTAAAAATGCCTGCCATGCTAGTGTGAGGACACGAATTTGGTCCCCAGGACCCACACAAAATGGCAGACCTGGTGATGCACTCTTGTGACCCTAGAGCAGGAAGGGAAGTAGACAGAATATCCCAACCAGCTTCACTGTTTGGTGATCCCCAGGCCAATGAGAGACCTTGTCTCATAGGGGGTGAAATGCATTTCTAAGGTTGACACCTAAGGAGTCATATGAGAGTACACACACACACACACACACACACACACACACACACACACACACCTGTGTGTGCATGCATTAGACACAAAACAAGAAAGTTAATTTTGTAGAGTGAGAACACAAACCCAGTCAATGAGCGCTTTCAAGGATTCCAGCTCTTAAGTTGCCTGGACAGGCTCTGTACCCTGTGGAGAGCCAGGAAAGACACACTGCCCCTTCAGATACTTCAAACCATTTCCACAGGAGGGGTTGAGGGCGACACCAGTGTATGACAACACACACAGGCTGTAACGGAAGTTCAAGCTTGGACAGAGGAAGGACAGAATCTGCAGCCCGCAGCTACTTCCTGAGAGATTCATCCAGCACAGCTCTCTCCAATACCAAAAGCCACAGAGATATCTCTTGCTGGGCAATGGGGGCTGAGCAAAGATCCACAGGACACAGCAATCTCCAGAGGCAGAGAGACCCACAGGAGGCAGTGGCAGGAAGTGGCCCTGCAGAGGGACCTGGCTGTGGTGAGAACAACCATTGCAGCATCAGAAGCCAGGGGAGATGAACAAAGGACACCACGTGGCAACTCGGCCGTGACACAGCATCAAGCAGAGAGAGAAAAAGGAAATCTCAGAGCCCATGAACTTTGCTCTTCATGATGGCCTCTGTTTATTAAGGCCTGACTCGCGCTGCTTAGAATTCATCCCCAAATGCTGACCGGTATTGGTGGGGACACCAGGTGACAATAAACATCTGCCCGGCATCTTGCCCTTCCAGGAGGACGTCAGAACTCTGAAAGTGGTTCCCCAGGGTCTCGTGCACAGCCCTTTACTGTTTCCTTTTCACCATTCTGGAGGAACTCAGAGTTACTAACAATGTTTCAAGTCACTCTTACTTTGGCTGTTAAAGACTTAACCACCAACAATAAAGTAATTTCTGATTTTAAATACATCCTTGTCTTGATTAAGGATATGCATACGATTATGGATTTGGCAATGATAGGTAAAACCTTTTACCTAATCAAGATTATAATTGATACTTACATCTTTATTCAGAAATTGCTTTATCGAATGCCATCCCACAAGAAACACTTAGAACCATTCCAGACTGATGGAGGCAGGCATGCCATCCCACAAAAAAAAAAAAAAAAAAAGAATGATCCCAGACTGAGGGAGACAGAAATCAACCCAGCCAGAAGCTAAGGCTACCTTTGGGGGCAGGAAGCCAGGTATGTGCTCTGCTGTAGAGCAGGCAAGCAAGCCACTTGTTCTTTTCCATACCTTCCAGGCATTGTGTTGCCCACCACGTCTTCGTTTTCATCCATGTTTCAGATGCCTCCCGTTGATGTGCTGAATGTCTGAGCCTGGATATGGTGCAGGTCTGGACTGTGCTGTGAGTGGCTGGTCCAGCCTCTGTGATTGTCTCTGCCTTCAGTGGCGCTCCAGTGTGGACAATAAAGAAGCCACATTTACCCAAAATGACACCTAAGAACAGGCTGCATCCTGACCTCCTTAACCTTAGATAGAAAGCCTGCCTCCCTTAAACTGAAAGATTTCCAAAATAGCATTTGTGGGTGTTTTGAGCAGCATGACAAACACCTTATCAACTCAGCTGTCTCCTCGGCCTACTTTGTATCTTTTACAGCATTGTTCAGGGGCAGATAACATTTGTTTACTCAAAAGTGCAAAATATAATGTCTGAAACTATCATTAATATAAAACTCTGAGACTGAGGGGTCTCTGACATAAACTGGACTGTGGAGCCCTCAGCCATACTTTAGCCAGAGAAAAGACCCAGAGTGACTAGCTAGCGTGAGGGGTAGCAGCTGTAGATATGTCCAGACTGGCTGGAGCAAAGATGAAAGTACATTTCCATAAGGAAGGCACACACCAGTTCATTGCATGGACATTGCCTGAGCTTAGTGGGTGGGGTTTCATGAAGCTGGGAGCTCTGAGGTTGCAGAATGGTTTGTTTGGAGGCCCACTTTCTGCTTCTGGGTTGGTTGGCTTTGTGAGGAGCTTGGGTGAAGTAGGACACCTAGGATCACTGACAGGTTTGAGTCAATGTTCTAATACCCATCCCTGAATCTGAGCAGTCTTTTGCTCAGCCCATAGTTGGTCAGCTATTTAGCCTTCTCTCTCTGTGTTCCCTCCACACCCCAAACATTGTCATATGTTCATGGCATTCCAGATTTTTGTGTTATTAATATTTTCCTAGCAGCTTGAGCTATTTACAATGATTATGTTTTTAAAGAGAATTTATTATGGTTTATTATTTTAATTGTGTGTGTGCGTGTGCGTGTGGTGTGTGTGTGTGTGTGTGTGTGTGTGTGTGTGTGTGTGTGTCTATGTTAAGTATAATGAAAGGCACAAAAATGAAGGCACCCACAGAAGCCAGAAGAGGGTGTTGGATCCCTGGAGCTGGAGTCATAGATGGCTGTGAGTAGGCTGTTACAGGAGCTGGGAACTGTGGGAACTGAGCACTGAACACAGGGATTTTCGTAAATGAGTAAGTGGTCTTAACCTGTGAGCCATTCCTCCAGATCCTACAATAGTTTGTCTTCATTTTTAGATTGTATCATTTCCCCTTCCCTTCCCTCTCTTAACCCCTCCCGTGAACCTTCACCTCACCCTAGCCTTTTGACTAACACTGTACATATCTCTAAGGTGCAACCGTGGCATCCATATCTTGATGGCAATCAATAACTCTAAGTGGATTTCAGGGCGACTTAAAGGGAGAGAATGTGTGTTCAGTACTAGAAACCTAGCCAGCTATGTTTTTTCTTTTAAGTCTAGATCCTGCCCAGGAGAGAGAGCACAGTCCTTTATCTTTCTGATTCTGGCTTATTTTGCTTAACATAATGATCTCCAACTGACTCTTTTCCTCTGATAGATAAATTTCTTATGGCTGAATTAATATATTTACATATCCATAGGAGCCTTGGCCTTGGCAGCCATTTGTTTTAGGAATGGCTTATCCCAGTTTATGATGAATGAGTGTCAGTAATATCAATTGGACCTGTGGCCTTATCTCCTTAAGAGAGCAACTTTGAGTTCCTATTTAAGTGACTTCAAAACTAAGACCGGTGCTTTTCTGTGACAGTGAGCCATGTGTCATTACCTAGGCACAACCCTCTCAAAAAGCAAATGCAGTGTCATCTAGGAACCTCTAAGCTTCTTCCTTGGGGGAAGTGTGGATCCCCAAGTTCTACTGGGCTCATCATCAATTCCAAGTTCATTCACCAGAACCTACATAGAAAACACTGGGTACAATGGTGTGAGCAAGCTTGCAGTCCAGCACTGGACATGATGATGGTGTGAGCTTGCAGTCCAGCACTGGGGAGGTAAGACACAGAACATTCCCTGGGGATCCCTGGTCCAACAGCCTAACCTGATCAGCAAGTCCCAGAACAATGAGAGATCTCATTTCAAAGAAACACACACAAAAAAAAAACGAAACAAAAAACCCAAGGTGGATGGCTCCTGAAGAGTGACACCTGAAGCTGTTCTCTGTCCACCACACACATGTATATATATATGCACAAGTTTACTACACACACACACACACACACACACACACACACACACACACACACAAGTTGTAAGAGTGAAAATGCAAGCCACCATGCTATAAGGCTTTCAGAAGTGTGCAGCACACATGGAAACTTTCAGAGAGTCGGTGTGGGAAGTAGAGAGTGCCTGATGGCACAGCTCACTTCAGGGCCTTGGGATCCCTCAGCTCAGGAACCAAACAACAAAGCACAGTGTTAGTCAACAGGGAACTCACATCCCTACCTATCACCAGCAAAGTAAAAGAGGTAAGCTTGCCTCATAAGAAAGGGCACACACAACTGCATGCACACACATGCACATGAGTACACACATGCACACATATATACCTGTGCACACACAACCCACACAATGCCTATGTAAATGTGCACATACACACAAGCATATGCCTACACACTTGCACACATCTATACACATACCTATGCAACTGGAACACACACACACACACACACACACACACACACACACACACACACACCTATACCTGCACACATTTACATGCCTGCTTGTTTGCTCCCATAGATAAGACCTGTTAACTTGTTGGATGCTTTTCTCATTTCCTTCCTGAGGATGTTTCCATTCTGTGTTGAATTACTTCTGGCAACTCAGTGAGGTCATGATTATAAAAATAAACAGATATGATAAAATTCTTGATATTTATCTTTTAAAATATACATGCCCATACATTCCAAAATTAGAAGCTAAAATATTTGGCTAACATAATGTTTTTAAAGTTTGGATTTAATGTTGCTTTTTAACTTGCATTCTTAATTAAAAATAAAAAATAGATGATATGCATTTGCTTCCCTCTTATGAAAAAAAAAGCCTTTCTAGGTAGTGAGCTTATACATAAACATCGTTATGTGTGTACATGAGAAGCACAGATAATTTTATTTGAATTAATGCACTTTGGGAGCATCTTCCATGAACAGCTATCACAGCACAGTGAAAATATTCACTGCATAAATAGCATAAATAAGCAAAATGAAAAAATATTATTCTACTCTTTACCAACAGATCTGTAATTACAAAATAAATTAACCATGAAATGAATCACTTCGGGTTTTCTGCAATATTGTTATGAGAGATTGGGTGCTTTTTTTTTTTTATTCTGGGAAAGCTTGAAAGTGAAGGACTGCAAAGAGTATGACAGTATTTATTTTTAAAATATCAGAACACATCAGAGTGTTTCACACACGCACACTTTTCATTCACTCAAAGTCAAGCCTGCAAACTGGCTGTTGGTGGGCTCTCTGAAGAGGAAGCTCGGGTGCAGAGGTGAGGAGTGTCGAGTGCAAAGCTCCGCCCCCACCCAGGGCAGTGACAGTTTTGGGTCTGAGGAGTGAGGCTCTTTATTCTACCTTGAAGACAGAAATTTAAAATCTCACGAGAAAAACAGCCTGACTGGCTCTTCTTCCATCCACACTCTTGTGTCTTTGTTTGTTTGTTTTCAAATTTCTGCAGTGAAATCGAATCCATGATCAGGGAAAAGATTAGCATTTTTTATTTGTGTGAGTGTGTGTGAGTGTGTGTGAGTGTGTGTGAGTGTGTGTGAGTGTGTGTGAGTGTGTGTGTGTGTGTGTGTATGTGTGTGTCCATGGCCACATGTTCTCCTAATTAGTGTCCTATTACTATGAAGAGACACCATGACCAGGACAACTCTTATAAAGGAAAACATTTAATTGGGGGCTTGCTTACAGTTTCAGAGGGTGAATCCATTATCATCATGGTGGGAACCCTGACAGCAGACAGGAAGGTGTGGTGCTTGCACAGTAGCTGAGAGCTTTACATCCTGATCTTCGGGCAGGCAGACAGGGTGGGGGGAGGAGGAGATACACACACACACATACACACACACACACACACACAAACACACACACACACACACACACACACACACACACACACGGGGGGGGAGGGGGGGTGGACTGGGCCTGGTGTGAACTTTTGAAACCACAAAGCCCACCCACAGTGACATACCTCCTCCAACAAGGCCACACCTCCTAATCCTGCCAAACAGTTCATCAACTGGGGACTAAGCATGCAAATATAAGAGTTTACTGGGGGCATTCTCATTCAAACCACCACACATGTGTATCTTATGTGGAGGCCAGAAGAGAACCTAGACTATTTTGTCAAATACTAACCACATTTTAATGAGACAGGTTTCTCACTGGCCTGAAGTCATCAGATAGGCTGGGCTATCTGGCCAGTGAGCTCCTGGGCTCCACCACCTCTGCTGGCTTTATACATGATTCTAGGGAGCAAGCTCAGTTCCTCACACTTACAAAACAGGCACTTACTAGCTGAACTTTCTCCCTAACCCTAGGAAAACAAACAAATAAAAAAATGTTTTTTTAAAAGAGACTAGATTCATGTGAAGAAGAATTTGAAATTATTCCAAATTGTGAGCTTTGACTGGAGAATAAAATGCTTCGTCACTGTAAGATGTGACCCTCTAGACTTCTGTTTAGACATGAGCTTCGAACAAACTCTGAGCAGTCTGGACATCAGGAAGAGAAGGGTCTTCTTGTCAGGGTAGCATGATAGGAATGATCAATGTGGAGCTAAAGCGTATGGGTGAAAGCACTTGGAGAAAGGCAGGTGCCGTGTGCCCCCATCGCAAGGCCCATGGACACAGCTGGGGCCAGTGAGCTTACTCGACTTCACCTGCAGAGCCCGGGTGACCGCCACAGCAGCTGCAATGGAAAGCTGCTAGTCTTTCACTAGCATAGATGACGACTTCCCATAGCTGGGTGAACAGAGAGAGCCTTTCCGTTAGCTTCTCTGGCCTGCATGTTTTAATGCCTCGAGAGACCCCAGGCCATGCAGTTAGAGTGCATGAATGGAAGACCCAGCGACCCCTCCAGTCCCTCTCTATGAGAGGACATCAGCCATCCACAGGCCCACTCCTGCCAGGGTTGTGCAAGAGGTCAGTGCAATCTGATTAACCTGGAGGCTGCTTTGCTTGGAGGATTGAGTTCTAACAACTTAACAGTGAAACGAAGAACTCTCATGATAAGGATGCCATCCTTACAACAAATGTCTCCTTATTCTGTTTCATGCTGGCCACCCCCCTGGCAGCAGGTTCCATCATAGGCAGACAGTCACAACCCAGAGTACCAGCCCAGCCAGTGAGAGCAGAAATGTCCTCAGATGCACAAAAATAAAAGCCCTGCTCTGATACACATGACAAATGAGAAGATGATGCCGAGAGAACAAATGACAGGCTCCTGGCCATCCACCTAAGCCTGCAAAGCTGTCTCTGACGCACCAGGCACACCTGCTGCCTCTCCACCAAATCCTACCCGTGTGTCTCACACCTGGCCAATTTTCTCATTACTAGCTGCCTTGAGCTAGGAGTGAGTTTGATCACGTTCATTTAAGAGCTATCAGAGTGAAGGCCAGTAATCGGCACCTGCCAGGGCCTGGTGAAGGATGGATTTGTTTCCTTCATCAGGGGACATTGGCCATGTGAGGAGGGCTCCTCTCCTGTGTGAGACAGGTCCTGGAGCCAGACTCCACACAGGAAGATAACTAGCTGAAACCCAGAGTTCAGAGAACAGCCTAAGTGATAAGGCATTGATGACACCTGTGGTTGTTCAAGTAAAATACAGATGTGTATCTGAGTCAGTCAATTCATTGATTAAAGTATTCCGAGCATGGTGCTAAAATATGATTGGTATCCTAACGATCTCACGGTGTAGAGAGGAAGGAAGAGGCACGGTGTGACCCCGGTGTTACTTAAAGAAGTGTGTGAATCAGTGTGACAGGTGTGAGAGGAGCCCCGGCTGGGCTGCAGGGGAAGAACCTGGAAGCTAACCAGGGTTGGCGGAGCTAGGAGCCACCACCAGCCACTGGAAATGGGCTAGGAAACTGGGCTGCCCCCAGGCTGTCTCCCGATGATGTCACTGCTCGGTTACCAGATTCCTGCTTATTGGTGGAGCTTATAGGCGGGGCCTGGTGGGCAGTGCTAGGTCAAAGGGGATAGAGTGACCCCAGCTCCTCTTTCTTCCTTTTTTTCACATCTTGGCCATGAAGTTAGTAATTTCAGTGTGCTCCCTGTCACAAGGTGCTGTGGATCACAGATCCAAAGCAACAGGGCCAGCTGATCATGGATAGCACCTTCTGAAACTTAAGCCAAAATAAAGCCTTTTTCTGAAGTTGAGAGCTGAGCCCAACACCAGCTAGCTCCTCCCACTGTGATGACATGCACCAGCTAGCTCCTCCCACTGTGATGACATGCACCAGCTAGCTCCTCCCACTGTGATGACATGCACCAGCTAGCTCCTCCCACTGTGATGGCATGTACCAGTTAGCTCCTCCCACTGTGATGATATACACCAGCTAGCTCCTCCCACTGTGATGCCATGCACCGGCTAGCTCCTCCCACTGTGATAACATGCACCAGCTAGCTCCTCCCACTGTGATGACATGCACCAGCTAGCTCCTCCCACTGTGATGGCATGCACCAGCTAGCTCCTCCCACTGTGATGGCATGTACCAGTTAGCTCCTCCCACTGTGATAACATGCACCAGCTAGCTCCTCCCACTGTGATGACATGCACCAGCTAGCTCCTCCCACTGTGATGCCATGCACCAGCTAGCTCCTCCCACTGTGATGGCATGCACCAGCTAGCTCCTCCCACTGTGATGGCATGCAACAGCTAGCTCCTCCCACTGTGATGCCATGCACCGGCTAGCTCCTCCCACTGTGATGACATGCACCAGTTAGCTCCTCCCACTGTGATGACATGCACCAGCTAGCTCCTCCCACTGTGATGGCATGCACCAGCTAGCTCCTCCCACTGTGATGGCATGTACCAGTTAGCTCCTCCCACTGTGATAACATGCACCAGCTAGCTCCTCCCACTGTGATGACATGCACCAGCTAGCTCCTCCCACTGTGATGCCATGCACCAGCTAGCTCCTCCCACTGTGATGGCATGCACCAGCTAGCTCCTCCCACTGTGATGGCATGCAACAGCTAGCTCCTCCCACTGTGATGGCATGCACCAGTTAGCTCCTCCCACTGTGATGGCATTCACCAGTTAGCTCCTCCCACTGTGATGGCATGCACCAGCTAGCTCCTCCCACTGTGATGGCATTCACCAGCTAGCTCCTCCCACTGTGATGGCATGCACCAGCTAGCTCCTCCCACTGTGATGGCATGCACCAGCTAGCTCCTCCCACTGTGATGACATGCACCAGCTAGCTCCTCCCACTGTGATGACATGCACCGGCTAGCTCCTCCCACTGTGATGGCATGCACCAGCTAGCTCCTCCCACTGTGATGGCATGCACCAGCTAGCTCCTCCCACTGTGATGGCATGCACCAGCTAGCTCCTCCCACTGTGATGGCATGCACCAGCTAGCTCCTCCCACTGTGATGGCATGCACCAGCTAGCTCCTCCCACTGTGATGACATGCACCAGCTAGCTCCTCCCACTGTGATGGCATGCACCAGCTAGCTCCTCCCACTGTGATGCCATGCACCAGCTAGCTCCTCCCACTGTGATGACATGCACCAGCTAGCTCCTCCCACTGTGATGGCATGCACCAGCTAGCTCCTCCCACTGTGATGCCATGCACCAGCTAGCTCCTCCCACTGTGATGGCATGCACCAGCTAGCTCCTCCCACTGTGATGGCATGCACCATGCCATCCTAAAGTGTTGTAGTGCTGGGTGATGGATCAGCTGCTGACACACTTGCCATGTGAGCACCAAGACCTGAGTTCTATCCCCAGCACTCATAGAAAAAAGCTAGCTCCACTTCTCCTCAAGCCAGGGCACAGGGAGACCAGGAGAGACAGACAGACAGACAGACTGTTACATAATGTACATGTCAGTGACTCTGAACCTCTGCATGCCTCATCCCCAGGAATCATCCCCTACGGTGACAGAGAACAGAAGGTGACAAAATTGGCGGTAAATTATTCAGTTTCTTCCCTGGTCCTCTGAGGGGTGTGTGCACTGTGTGTGCCCCAGGCTGCCTCCTCAGGCTGACTGACAGCCGTCTCACAAAGGCTGATCTGGAGAAACAGGCTGCTGGAGCCAGGGACAGACAGCTGAGCTTTGATTCACATGCAACTAACACAGTCTAAGCTCGTCCAAGTGTCAGGCTGCCGAGCCCTTCACTTACAGGTGCTGACATACCCCGTGATCCCACAGAACAGAAACTGCGGCTAAGCTGACTGTAGAGGCCTGTGTGCTTGCCTGAGAATCATACCCAGTATTTTCTAATGAATCTGGCAAGAGAAAGCTGAAGGCCCACCAAAACCATCAGTGTTGCTAAATTGGCAAACTATAGAACTTTCATTCTTCCGAATTTCTGTGTTAAGATGAAACCTGGTGAGATGAGTATGGGCCATCCCAGGGCCCTTCAGGTAGCTGGACTCACAATCGCTGTAAGGCAGCCACCATCCTGCTAACACCAACATCCTGATGACAAGGACTTTGTCTCTCTGTTCTCTGTCACTGATCTAGACACTGCCTAGGGCTTGAAGAGCAGAAAGATTTAAAACAGATGCAGACAGCCTCATCTAAAAGGGTCCTGTATAGGAAAGTGCACTGGACAATGGGAGGAGGAAGGCCCAGGAATCCCCAGAGGGTATGCCATGCTCTGGGACCCTCCTGCATCTCACTCACATGGAAACTGAGGACGGCCATGCTGTAGGGACACTGAAGGCCCTCTGTGGCTTCCCGTGAACTGTGCTTGTCTGATGTGCCTGTGACCATCTGTAGCTGGGTCACAACCATCCCTGGAAAGCCACTTGGCTTCTGATGCTTGTGTGTGTGTGTGTGTGTGTGAGAGAGAGAGAGAGAGAGAGAGAGAGAGAGAGAGAGAGAGAGAGAGACATCTCTCTCTCTCTCTCTCTCTCTCTCTCTCTCTCTCTCTCTGTGTGTGTGTGTGTGTGTGTATACATACGAATACCTGTAGAAGACAGAGGTCAACCATTTGTGCTGTTCAGGAACCACACACCTTATTTTTTGAGAGGGGGTCCTTTTCTGGTCTAAGGCTTCTCAGTTAGGTTAGCTGGCTGCCCAGTGAGCTCCAGGGATCTGCCTGATGCTGTATATTCAACACAGGCATTAAAGGCACTTGGTACCACACCAGGCTTTTAACAGGTGTGCTGGGGACCCAAGCTTGGATCCTCCTGATAACATGGCACTGACTACACACACACACACACACACACACACACACACACACACACACACACACACTATACTGAGCTAACTTTCCAGTCCCTGGACTTGTTTTTTTTTGCTCTTGTTCTTGTTTATTTTTTTTTGTTTTTTTTCCCCCCATTGGTTCCTTAAAACATCTCTGTGTGCAAACACAAAGGGCTCTCCGTGGACTCTCTCTACCAACCCTCACTTTGTATCTTCTCTGCTCCAGTTACAGGCAAGAGCTCATTTTCGCTGGAGGTATCTCTGTAGAAACCTCTGGCATAAAGAAGGCAGAAGGGTCTTCACAGCATGGACGGTCACTTTGCTTTTCCCTGTCTGCTGGGCTCTTGTGTGTTGAAAATAGCCCTTGGGTAAACGCCCAGGCACATTTTCCTAGGAAGAAAAGATCTTAGGAGGAAAAGCAGAAGGACAATTGGTCAACAGCTCCAGGTGGCTCTACTGCCTCTGAGAGGTCCCCCAGGACCTGCTGGAAAAGCAGAGAATTCATGCATGGCTTTCCCAGTCAGAATCATAGCATGCGGCAAAACCCAAACCCGATTCCTGGCAAACAGCACTGGGCTTATGATCACGCGAGCAGCAAACAGAGGAACAGTGGTAGAATATGAAAAATCCGCATTGAGAGTGGCCAGCCTGGTGCCCAGCATCATTAAGACTGTGGACTCTCTGGGTGGGGGGAAAGGACAACTCCCTAGGAAGCCGATAGAACTGACTTGCCAAGCACCAGGCACCACCGATGAACTCATCAGCTTCATTCACATGCTTGCACCCTGAATGCCAGGACTGCTCACATCTGCATTTCCTAGATAAGAAAACGGGGCTGAGAGACAGTCAGGACCAACACCAAGGTTATTGCCAGGGAGCTTGAGCCAGGTGTGCTGGGCACCAGAGCCTGAGGTTACTGCTGATCTGTGTAATGCCTTCAAAGGGAAGCAGGTCATGAGCAGCATGGAGCACTAAAGATAAATTACATCACCTCTCATTCATGCAGACAGTGAGTTGCAGATTGCAGTCAGCACTTCTGAGGTGACAATCCCCACCATCGTGGAACCAGGTGTTCTAACACTGTCTGAAATATACGATGGTTATAAAAATTGTCCCTTAGACAAGATGTCCCTCCATCCAAAAGCCCAGGGCTAACTGCACCCACAGATTGCCTTGGTTTAATTTGAGGTCCCAGAGAAATTTCTGCCGGAATTCTGCCTCCCCTTCATGACAGCTTTACTCTTCTGAGGCTTGCAGACATTCTGCTTTTAAATTCTTCCCCATAAAATTATAAATACTCTGGAGAAGGACAGGACAGCAGCTTATGGCCCTGCTGGCAGCTAGGATCCCTTAACTGTCTTAGGTGGCAACAAAGTCAGGTGCGTATGTGTCCCCGGTGCCCTTAGAGGGCTCTGCACGACCCTGGAGGTGGGACTTGTTCACAGTTGGCACCTCTCTCTTGGGTGTGTGCTGAGTCTCTGTTGCTGAAGCAGCCAATGGCCACACACTTAATGGTTGGCACTGCAATGTCATTGTCACCTTTCATATAGATGGTGCTGTTCAGTTCCTGTCAAGGAGACACAAACTAGACTCCCGCACTTGCTAGGAAGAGAGTACCTTAACTGAGAGGACAATTTCCTCCATCAGATCGGCCTATGGACATGTTTATGGGGCATTTGCCTGATTAATGTTTGATGTGTGAGCCCAGCCACTGTATGTGGTGCCATCTTGGGCGGGGGTTGGGGGCAGGAGTGGTTCTGGGCTCTATAGGGAGGCCAGCCAGGAAGCACCTGTCCTCCATGGCTCCTGTGTCTACCCTGACTCTCAGCTGTGGGCTGTGATCAAGATACTTGAGCCAAGCAAACTCTTTCCCATGGACATGTTGCTTTTGGTCAGTGTTTTATCAAGGAACAAAAGCCATCCAGGACACAGCTGTATAGCTGGTCAGTGTTTTATCAAGGAACAAAAGCCACCCAGGACACAGCTGTATAGCTCTGCAGGTCAGAAACTTGGAGTGGGTCTTGCTGTGTTAAAAGTGTTGCCATCCCACAATCCTGCTTCTCCAAGAGCAGGCACAGCCATGTGACACCGCACACACTGGGCCAGACAGCAAGCTTGCTTGGTGGTTCTCTCTTTCTGTGTTATTTGAAGAGCCGCTTGATGCTTGCCATGACATACTAGCTGGTGCAAAAAATCCTCCAGGATTTCTCCAGTCTCCAAGCCCCTTTCATGAGAGGCTGCTGGGATTACACACTCTGAGCATCCAGCTGTTAGATGGGTCTGGAATCTGAACTCAGTTCCTCATGCTTGCATGACAAGTTACTCACCCAGTCGCCTCCCAGGTCTGGATGCAGGATTTGCTAGGTCTATTCTCTGCCACCCCAGGGTGACATGAGGCTGTCTGGAATCATTCAGCCTTCAGTCCCTGCTCGTTAGCATGGGCATCAGCTTGCATGCAGCTAGACTCCTATATTGATCTCTAAGGAGCATCGTTCTGAATCACACCCAACCTTTGAGTCAAGCAGTCACAACAGCGGGGCTCATGAACAAGGGTCCCTCTTCCTGTCAGTACTATTCTGGCTCATGCCCATGACAAAGACCTGTGAGATAGATGATGTAAGTGAAAACTAGCTGCAGAACCTTACTGGCTGGACTTGTCCCTAACCAGTAACTAAGACCCCGTGACTGTTGATCATGCTGTTACTGAGAGGAGTGGTGCAAGGACCCTTGTGTGCAGTAGGGTATCTCTCCAGCACTGGTCTTGGGGACAGACTCCGTTTGGGACATCATCTGGGTGCATTGTGCTTACTAGATTCTCAGAGTCACAGATCATTGGAGGCAACTGAGAAACCAGAGAGGCCATGGGAAGAAGCCATGTGGGTCTCCTAACAGAGCCCTGGCATTTAGCAGGACCCAATAAAGCCAAGTCATAGTACAGCTTAGGTGACACAGAGGGAACCCAGTGATTGCTGAGATGAGAAAAAGGGAAAGGGGTTGTTGGTGTTGGGCCAGCCCTGCATTCAAACATGTGTCAACAGTGTTCTGTATAAATCTTACCCAGGACTCCACCCAAGGTCAGATTTCTACACTCGCAGGCCCTTGCTTTTGGTCTCCAAGCTCCTTGCTCTCTAGTGACCTGTCACTTCAGCTCAGGTTCCCTCATTGCTTGGAGAAGGCTCTGAGCAACCACATACACACCTGTGATATCTCAGCCATTGTTCAATAAGCAAACACTTATTGAAATGATGTTATTCGCTGGACACACAAAGCCCCTCAATGGAGCTTGCCTTTTGTGTGTGTAGCAGTTCTCTTTCTTCTCGCCTCCCTATGTGTTTCTCTTTTTCTGTGTTTTTTTTTTTTTATGACAATTGTATCTTTAGGCGTTTACTGTGCTCACACACCATGATAGCTGGGAGGTGCTTTATTGCCTATATTCCTGAGCATGTGTTCCACCACGGCTGGTTCTGATTGCTACAAAGCAGGCAAGCAGTCATTCAGCAGCCCCTGGCTCTCATTACTTTACATGCAGCCACACTTTCCTGAGTACCGAGTGAGGACAGCTACATGGTTAGAGAACTCCAATCTCCAGCATTGCAGAAGGTGTTGCCTGTATCTCCAGGCTCCTGGACAGCCACAGAACACCTACTGTCCAACTCTGAGACTACAGAAAGAAGTTAGGAGGCCCCAGGCCAAGCCAGATCTTCATGGTAGACAAGCAGAAACTCCAGTAGATTCTGGCAAGTCTCACAGGGAAATATGGAAAAAAACATTGTTGATTCAGTCAAGATCCCAATGGCCTTGATGCTCTGCAGCAGGTCATTAAAGCAGTCATTTTATACAACACCTTAGCCACGGAGATTGGGAATGCCAGGAAGGTCCAGTTGGTTCCATTCAGACTTGGAGCACTTGCGGCTGTAGAGGTGAGCATTTGCAGATGGATACCAGGAGTGTGATAGACAGGGACACTGTCCTCACTGCCCAAGACAGGACACGCTTGGAGATGGTGGCTCCTTGCAGGAAGCATGGAGAGCCACTTGTACCTTCTCCAGCTAATTTTCAGAAGAGGGATCTGTGCGCAGCAAGATGTGACAGCTCCTAATCCTCCCAATTACTCCGCTGAAGCTCAGAGAGTCCTCCACTTTGATCACACGAGCACTCTGCACGGCTTCTGAAAATGAGCCTCCAAATCCCAGACACACATCAAGAAAAGAGAGGTTCAATATTTCAACAATGAAATTAAGGGAAATGGTGGGGGACGGGCTTGGGGCATGAGCCTGCTTGCCCAGCCTCATCCTGCAGGATGAACAGGTCTTCCACAGACCCAGCCTTTCCGTCTGTGACCTCCTCCTCTTGTCCTGTGCGGGCACGTGTCACAGGCTCCCTGGTCAGAGACAGCTTTGTCACCCACTCAGAAGTCTATTTAACTTCCTATCACAGTCCAGATAATCTGCTCTCTGCCGGGGTTCTGTAGTCAGCTCCACTCCTCATACAGCCCTGATGGCCTCAAAGCGCTACTCTCTCATAGGATCTGCTCATTCTGAGGCCTGAACCCGACCATCCTGGTGATCAGCTTGGTCAAGAGTGATGGAGCAGAGCCCACTATCCTGGCGACATGTCCTTCTGTCACTCAGTTTCAACTGTCAACTTTACACAACCTATAATCACCTGCAAAGTCTTAATGAGTAGACAAGGTTGACCTGTGTGCATGTCTACTGGAGATGGTTTTCTTTACTGTTGATTGATATGGAAAGACCCAGCCCATTGTGGGTGGCACCATTCCCTAAGAAGAGGGTCCTGAACAGCACAGAAGAATGGAAAGTTAACTGAGAGAAGATAGGTAGTGTATGTTCATTTCTCTCTGATTTTCACTGTGGATGTGATGTGACTAATTGCTAGAGTTCCTGCCTTGACTTACCTCACCCCACCCTCCAAATGAGAGCTACTGGATTTTCAAGGCAAACCAACCCATTCTCCTACTTTGTATCTAGTCAGGGCATCTGTCACATCTACAAATGAAACTAAGACGTATTGAAGAATGTCCCCAACTTCTCTGACCGGCCACCCTTGAGCCACTAGGGGAGTTTGATACAATGCAGATTATATTTCAGCTCAGATGGTGGATGACAGCTTCTGACTCTGCTTGTGGCCATATGTCACTGTCACATCTCAGAACCATGCCAGAGACCAAGTGAGTAGATGGCTTCAGTTACCTGTAATGCTAACCTTTGCTCCCTTCTCTCTCCACACCTCAAGCTATTTCTCCCAGCTCCTTTTGGGTTCTTCTCAAACCAGAATGCCTCACTGTTCTACTGGCCTGGTGATCCAGGACAGCCATCTTCCCTTCCCTCACCCTCAGTACCTGTCACTCGCTAATCCAGAGAGGTGCTATTCTGTCCTAAGTCCAGACTGAACACATAAATCCTCTGAGTGGAGCTTTCCACACACATCCCCAGCCCATGGCTGGGGCTTGTCTGGTTTAAGCCTTCCCGTGACTGCCTGGTCTAAGCCCCACACTGTGGGGTCTGCCAAGATGCTGCTGTTTACTGACTCAGACATGGCTTTGTGTCACAGGTGACCAAACACATCGCATTCTGGCTGTGTGGCCTGTGATCACACATGTGTAGCTTTGTTCCAATCACTTTTCTACATCGTGTAACCAGGTCAGGGTCCAGAGAATAGCATGTCTCCCAGGTCTCAGAATGAGAAAGCTCTAAGCCCTGACCTATCACACAACAGAGACGAGCTGGTCACATGGAGAGTGACCTAACTACAGCAGATAGATTGACACAGTCCAGTCAGGACTCAGAGAGGTTAAATGGTAGAGTCAAACCGTTGTCCTGCCTCTAAGTCACAGATGCTGGAGGTTGACATGGTGGAAACCGTGAGGCAGTGGCAGAACATGCAGCTGACCTGTGGGCACAGCCCTTGGCAGGCTGACACATGCCATGGGTTGGGGACTATGATGTTGTACATTGTGACTACAATGGGCATCAAAGCAGAGTTGGCAGACACAGACAATGTACAAGAAGCCATACAGAGCTCACCGAGAGCACTCCACACTCCTCGGGCAAAGCTAATTACCCTACAGGTGAGAAAGACAGGAAATCCCAGGGAAGGGGTTAGTAACCTTAAATGTGACTGAATGTTAGACCTGAATTAACTGAGACATTACAACATTAGACAAACCCACTTAGAGGTGACTCCACTAATTTCCCGCGATTACAGGGAGTGTGGGGCTTTGATAGACTCAAATTAAAATGTAGTGAGGTTGCACTTTGCTGCACATCCACAACTGATGAGAGATTTTCTTTCTTTTTTTTTTTTTTGGCTATGAATAACATCCCTGCCCAGGGCCCATGAAGGCATTGGCGCATTTTTAAAACCTTTGCTCTCAGATATTGGAAAATTGAAGGCTGCAGAGAAGGGAAGGATTCCCACAGGATATCGACACAGCATGTTTGAGACAGAAATCAAAGTAGTTCTTGGCTATGCACGCTTCCTCAGAGGGTCTCCCAGCCCAGGGTTGAAGGAGCTGGGCGTCTCTGTTCTTAGAGTGACACCGGTCCTGACAGACACTGCTTTCTTAGGATTGATTTCCCGGACACGTGAGGAGCCCCTCAGATCTGAGCCTCCAAGAGCAGGTTCAGACCGGAGATAAAAGGCATACATACACCGAGTGTTTTGCTGCCCTCTGCCCAGCCCAAAGGGAGCTGGCTGTGGGTACCAGAGGCCAGAGAACAGGCTCATGAATCACGGGTAAGTACCGTGGTCCTTCAGATAAGTGATGTGTGCATTTTAGCCTTCATGTACCAGCTTCCAACGTGGCAGCCTGATCTCAGAGAGCAGCTTCTTTAGAGTGGACACTGGCCTGTGGCCCAAACCACAAGACATCATGTCACGCTACAGTGAGGAGACTCTGAGATGTCTCCAAAAGCCACCAGTGGCTTGGGTCCAAATGCTTCCCGTAAATGCTTAGGATTTAAAATCTCTTGTTTCCTTTCTCGGTAACCAAGCTTTGTGAACCCAGGTGTTGGAGAGAATTATTTTAAATGGAGCCCTGTAAAGTCCAGGAGTGTCTCCCCAGTGAACACCCCCCAATGCAGGGGCACCGCATTCAGAGTCTTGGTGTTCAGAATTAGCATGATCTGACCACATGCTTCTCTGCTCCTTCTCACTCTCTTGTCTGCAGTATACAATTGGTACAGTCAATGCTCAGAGGGAAGAGGTACCTTGACTGGTTGATGGGGGAGGGGCATGAGCTATATTAGGGCCCAAGGAAGCAGTTTCAGGCTCCCCCTCACACTCCACTCCCCCGTTTTCCTACATGGGTAATATACCACAAAGAGAAAGATCTGGAAGTTTCTTTTCAAAGAGCCAGAGGTGCTGTTACAAAATCAACATGTTCTCAGTACACTTGTGAGTTCTCCAGACTGACAGTGGGCCAAAGCTTTGTGGCTTGTCCTCTCTGTGACTGTCTTGTTCAGTCATTTGGGACTTTCAGAAGAACCCAGAAGGTTCAGAGGTAAGCATCTCACTCTGAGTAAAGGCTGCCAAATGCCCTCCCAGCACAGGTCTGACAGACTGACTGACAGTCAGGGAATGCTTTGTGGCTTGTCCTCTTCTTGAACGCCAAGTGCATCTTATCCAATCATTTGGGACTTTCACAAGAATGCAGAAGGTTCAGGGAAAATCATTTCTCTCCATGTAAAGGGTACAGAATGCCCTCCCAGCACAGGTCACCTCTGGTAGTACAGTGTCCGTAGCCACCTGGAATAATTTGGATTGGTTCTTCTCAGTCCTTGGCTGTCATTCTCCACATGTGTTTTTTCCCATCTTGGAGTCATTTGAGGTCAGAAGAAATATATTCTGCAGTCTACATCTGGGGTTTACCAAGAGAAGTTCACACAAACTCTGGTCTTGGCAGCTCCTGCCTCAAACAGCTCAGTCAAATCCCAATCAGAGGACATGCAATCTTTCTATCCACATTAGACACAGACTTGCCTGGCACTGCGGGGAACCAGACAGGAGGTGAAAGGACAGTGCCAGGACCTTTCAAGACACTAGCAGGCAGATTTCCTTCCTGGAAGGATGTCTTCCAGGGCCTGTGACCAGGCCTCCATAAACTGCATGCCTTGAACAAGACCATTGAAATTCCAGGGGACTCAACTCACTGTGGAAAGTGGGGATTTCTGTGACAGTAAAACAAATGAACAAAACCCTCCTCACAATCTTTGATTCATCGTGAGAGTCTGTTGTTGATAACTTCAAAGTTCAAGCCCACAAGCCACGTCCATGGCAGCAAAAGACCCTGGTCTATGACTGGCCTATGTTTAGGTACTGCAGACACATACGGAGTGGGCTCCCTGATGTCAGATGAGATGATGCCCTCTGTCCCTGTCAAGCACATATCTGAAGTTGTTAATGATTCCAAGCATCAGAGAGCCCCTCTCTGTCTGCAAATTCAACAATAAGCACAGAAAAGACAAAGCACAGAGCAATCTCCAGCCTCTTGACCAGGTAAGGACAGCCCAGCCTTGTGCCCAGCAGTCTGCAGATCTCCTTCACCTGGACGCCCCACAGAAAACGGATTATAAGAGAATCTTCATAAATGTATCTTTGTCCCAACAGTGTCAGCTCTGGAGTGGATTTCTTCCTACTAAGACCAATAAATATGCAAATGAACTCATGCCACTGTTTCCAAGCAACATCCACTAAAGGTCACTTCTCTCTTAAGGAAGCCATATAAACACAGAAGGGTAAGTGGGGCATACAAAGCCTCTGGCCATGGCTGGAGACTCTTCCTAGCTCCCACTGGGCCATGTTTGTTAGAAGAGAGGAATACCTCTTTGTCTGGGGTTAATAAGATTTACCCAGAGGAAGAACAGGGTGAGGAACCTGGTAGGTCTTGGGCCTGGTGGGAAATTCCTGCAGTCCTTGCTGTGGCAAGAACTGGGCGTCAGTACGGTGACTGGCTATGATCAGCAACATGGACGTTTGAAGGAGACTTTGTCTCTACCAATGCCCTTTCTCTGGAGCAGTTACAGAAGTGATAAAGACGAAAAGACTCAGATGAGAAACCAGGGCCTCAGCCTTGTCGAAATGGTACCATGCCATCACATGATAAGGCTCACCTGTGTAGCCGTGTAGCCCATGACCACTCAATGTTTGTGTATCCACTGCCAAACAGAGAGAGAGGAGGCAGTGCAGGCAGAGCTTCAAAACCTACAGACATGCATTCAGATGAGGTCAGAGGCAGTGTGGTGTTTGTCAGTGTTTCATTCTCTGTGTTCCGAAAGTTTAATTCTATTGTATTTAGAACCTTTAGGAGATGGTGTACGCACCAGGGTGGGGCCCTCAAACTTGATTCAAATAAATCTTCAAACTCACCAGAAAATGGACTCCAGGTTCCCATGCACCTGTTGTTCCTCTCAAATCCTCCCCCCATGACCGGCACCAAGGCCATGCATCTGTCCACAACCATGACAGGCTTGACATCTCCATCCTCTAACCTCTACCACCCCAGAGAACCCAACTTTTGCCCCTTCCCAGATTGACACTCCTCTGTACCCTCTCCAACAACCCCTGCTTCAACTGTCCATCAACACCTTGAAGGGTCTCCACATCCCCACTGTGAGCCCCCATTTCTCACATTGGCTGAAAATACGCTGACTCCCGAAATGGGGCTGCAAACACCACACCCCCTCAGTCATAGACACCCCTACGCTTCCACTCTCTGGTATCAGCAGATCTATTGACCAGAGTCCAAGGAAAGAAGCCTGGAAGTTTGATTTTCTGTAACCCTGCCCCAGGTCACTCTCCTAACAGCATGAGACAATAACCAAGCAACAGAGATACATCTTTAGATCCAAGCTCCCACATGACAGACACGCACTTGGGTACTGGAGAAGTGGATGCTCTAATGAACCTAGTTGTGGGTTGAATCATGCCTTGGATTTCTTCTTTCCCTGCCCTGGCAACACATATGAATTGCAGTGTACTAAGCAGGTCTCTCTGTAATTACCCCGCCATGTAATTCCAGGGTTTCCTCTGAGTAGGAGTCATCCTTCTCATCAACCCTCCTTGGCAACCAACACCAGAAACAGCACAGGGCAGGTACTCCAAAAATGCAAATGTATTTCACTGTCACTAGCCCCAGTGACAATAAGCAATTTAGCCCTCATACCTAAGAGGTCATTGTAGCTCATGCTGGCAACTGACCTACCCAGAGATGTCATCAGTAAGATGTGGACCTGTGAACATGGTCCCATCACCTTTATGGGAGGCCAGATCTCCAAAGTCATAAAACCAGAACCCAGTGACAGAGAGACCGGCACGGACCTTCCTTGCTGAAAGCCTGACCAAGCAATTAGGGGCACTTGCACACATGAAAAGAGAGGCCATGCCCCTTCAGTGTGCCTCGAGGGCAATAAAAGAAACTGTTCAACACTTAATAATACTGCTAAGGCACCAGAAGAAAAGCCTCAAAGATGGGTGGTGCACACTGTCTCTGCACACATGTATCCATGTATATGGGCAGAATTTATTGAGCACTTACCATATTCTTGGTACTCTGAAAAGCACATGAAGTTCATGCTACGATCCAGTCATGATGATAACAAGTCCTTCGGGAGGCACTGTGCATGATTGTGACGCTGCATCATGGCTTGCCTGAGGTTGCACAGCCAGCCTATTATGAGCCTGAGAGTTACATACAAATCAGAATCTGTCAGAACACAAGGCCTAGGCTCTTAACTACACTGTCATCAGCTTGCTGGTGACAACGGTGATGGTGACTGAGAAGGGGATGGTGATACTGGTGGTGTGGTGAAGATTGCTGGTGGAGGAGAAGATAAAGATGATGGCATTGGCACCGGGGAAGACGACAGTGGTGGTGATGGGTAATGGCGATGACTGTTAGTGATGGCATTGGCGATGGTGACGATATTGATGGTAATAATGGTCGTGCTGACGGTGGTGATAATGATGATGGTTTGGCTTTTGTGGTGACAGTGGTAGTGATGTCGGATAATGATGCTGACGGTGTTGGTCATGATTGTAGTGGTGATGGTGGCAGTGTTGGTAATAAAGAAGGCATTTGTGGTGACAGCAGCAGTGGTGATTAACAATGATGACAATGGTAATGGCAATCATGGTGGTGGCAGTGTGATGATGATCATGATGGGAGCTAATAGAGGAGATGGCAATGACAGTGGCGGCAACAGCGTATCCATGGTGATTGATGCTGAGTGACAATGGTGACCTTGACAATGAGATGCTAAGTGTGGCAATAATGATGGTGATGCTGGCAGCAATGGGGATTTGAGATAACATTTGTACTTCCCATGCACTATGCACACCTCCACGCGCTTTAACACTGACACCCGTCCTGCATGCACAACTCCACGTGCTTTAACACTGACACCCGTCCTGCATGCACACCTCCACGCGCTTTAACACTGACATCCATCCTGCATGCACACCTCCACATGCTCTAACACTGACATCTGTCCTGCATGCACACCTCCACATGCTTTAACACTGACACCCGTCCTGCATGCACACCTCCACGCGCTTTAACACTGACACCCGTCCTGCATGCACACCTCCACGTGCTTTAACACTGACATCCGTCCTGCATGCACACCTCCACGCGCTTTAACACTGACACCCGTCCTGCATGCACACCTCCACGCGCTTTAACACTGACATCCATCCTGCATGCACACCTCCACGTGCTTTAACACTGACACCCGTCCTGCATGCACACCTCCACGCGCTTTAACACTGGCATCTGTCCTGCATGCACACCTCCACGCGCTTTAACACTGACATCCATCCTGCATGCACACCTCCACGTGCTTTAACACTGACACCCGTCCTGCATGAACACCTCCACGCGCTTTAACACTGGCATCTGTCCTGCATGCACACCTCCAGGCGCTTTAACACTGACACCCGTCCTGCATGCACACCTCCACGCGCTTTAACACTGGCATCCGTCCTGCATGCACACCTCCACGTGCTTTAACACTGACACCCGTCCTGCATGCACACCTCCACGCGCTTTAACACTGACATCCATCCTGCATGCACACCTCCACGCGCTTTAACACTGACACCCGTCCTGCATGCACAACTCCACGCGCTTTAACACTGACATCCATCCTGCATGCACACCTCCACGCCCTTTAACACTGACATCCATCCTGCATGCACACCTCCACGCCCTTTAACACTGACACCCGTCCTGCATGCACACCTCCATGTGCTTTAACACTGGCATCCGTCCTGCATGCACACCTCCACGTGCTTTAACACTGACATCCATCCTGCATGCACACCTCCACGCCCTTTAACACTGACATCCATCCTGCATGCACACCTCCACGCCCTTTAACACTGACACCCGTCCTGCATGCACACCTCCACGTGCTTTAACACTGACACCCGTCCTGCATGCACACCTCCACGCGCTTTAACACTGACACCCGTC
Organism: Cricetulus griseus; assembly: GCF_003668045.3. Lineage (NCBI taxonomy): Eukaryota > Metazoa > Chordata > Mammalia > Rodentia > Cricetidae > Cricetulus > Cricetulus griseus. The sequence goes on along the minus strand of NC_048599.1, from coordinate 2,876,301 downwards.
CTGCATGCACACCTCCACGCGCTTTAACACTGACACCCGTCCTGCATGCACACCTCCACGCGCTTTAACACTGACACCCGTCCTGCATGCACACCTCCACGTGCTTTAACACTGACACCCGTCCTGCATGCACACCTCCACGTGCTTTAACACTGGCATCCGTCCTGCATGCACACCTCCACGTGCTTTAACACTGACATCCATCCTGCATGCACACCTCCACGCCCTTTAACACTGACATCCATCCTGCATGCACACCTCCACGCCCTTTAACACTGACACCCGTCCTGCATGCACACCTCCACGTGCTTTAACACTGGCATCCGTCCTGCATGCACACCTCCACGCGCTTTAACACTGACATCCGTCCTGCATGCACACCTCCACGCGCTTTAACACTGACACCAGTCCTGCATGCACACCTCCACGCCCTTTAACACTGGCATCCGTCCTGCATGCACACCTCCACGCGCTTTAACACTGACATCCATCCTGCATGCACACCTCCACGCGCTTTAACACTGACACCCGTCCTGCATGCACACCTCTACACGCTTTAATACTGACACCCGTCCTGCATGCACACCTCCACGTGCTTTAACACTGACACCCGTCCTGCATGCACAACTCCACGCGCTTTAACACTGACACCCGTCCTGCATGCACACCTCCACGTGCTTTAACACTGACATCTGTCCTGCATGCACACCTCCACGTGCTTTAACACTGACATCCATCCTGCATGCACACCTCCAGGCGCTTTAACACTGACACCCGTCCTGCATGCACACCTCCACGTGCTTTAACACTGACACCCGTCCTGCATGCAAACCTCCACGTGCTTTAACACTGACATCCGTCCTGCATAGTCACTTGTTTTTGTTCCCAAGAGATGAGGAAACTGAGGTACATCTTACGGCTTGCCACATTTCCATAGTGGATGAATGACAGAGCAGGCACTCAAACTAGACTGCTTGGCTGGAAGCCAGGCCCAAATGCGACATGATGCCTCTCATTATGGATATAAGCTGACAGGTAATAGGGAAAGAGATTAAATTTTAAACACCCAGATAGAAGATTGAGGGATGGAAACAAGGCTAACACTGAGTTGCACTGTTTGGTGATCAGTGTGGAACTTTCTGAGAACAGAGGACTCTGGATTCTCCCTTGGGGAGGTCACACTCTGCCTGCTGTCAATCAAAGCCTCTGCTGACCCAGCAAGCACAGGAAGACAGGAGCCGTAGCATAAAAAAGAAGGTGCTAAGTTCCCCAGGGGAACCTGGAGATGAGCTCAGACTAGGTCACCATCATTCCTGGGAGGCTTCCTGTTCCGGCCAGAGGACTCTGCGGCATAGGTGACGGTTAGGCGGTGACAGTACCTGTTATGTAACTGCAGAGTCAGCACCAGGCTGGTGGCAGCTATGCTCTGTTCTCTGGCAAAGAAGGACCACTCACACTTTGCACCTACCTGATCCACTTACCCGAGACATCCGGACAAGCATTAGAATGTGTGCTCTGTTCCTAGGAAAGAGAAGCATGGTTCAAGCACACAGATGTCACGGGAAATAGGGTGGCAGAAGGGGGACAGCGGTGGTGAAGATGACTATGAAGGTGACAGCGGTGGTGAAGATGGTGATGATGGCCATGACGATTATTGTGGTGATGACTGTGATGGTGATAACAACAATGGTGTTAGCTGTTTATGGTGGTAGAGGTGGGAGTGGTGATGACAGTGTTGATGATGGTGAGGTGGTGATTTTGACAATGATGCTGGCTGTGATGGTGATGCTAGTGTTGAGCCTAGTGATGGTGGTGTGTGTGTGTGTGTGTGTGTGTGTGTGTGTGTGTGTGAGTGTGTGTGTACACATGCTTGTGACCACGTGTGGATACCTTTGATATGTGCATGTTTCTTGCTTTGCCTGTATGTGAGCTGCTTCCCAAGTAGAGTCACAGGATATCCGGATCATCTTTCACTCCCTGGATCAGCCCTTGGTCTATGAGGGCAGACATGTAACTCTTAGGCAAAGAAAGACTTCCTTAGAAGATGCCTTAGACATTCTTTAAAGTTTTCAAGACATTTTTTGGCATTTTAAACAATTGTAAAGATTATATAGAGTAAATGAACACATTTAGAAAAAACAAAAGAAGATTAGAATGAAGAGGAAGAAAAGCCATGCTGAGAACTAACGAGCTCACCGCTGATATTCTCAGTGCAGGGAGCAGGGAGATGTGTTCTGCTCTCTTTTCTGCTTGTGGGTTTGTTTTGTTCTGTTTAACCTGGCTGTAATGGGAACAGAGATACAGGTCTGCAGCAGGTTTTCCCACTAACATACTCTAGGCATCCCCCTATGTTGTTGTATGCTCCATAAATACTATTTTAATACATCCCATTTTTTCATTATTATGCCCATAATTGCATATTAACTCTAGAGAAAGTCGGAGGATATGTTAAATAAAAAGAAAAATAAAATTGAATTATAATCTCCACACTTAAAAGGAAGCACGGTTATCCTTTGTGCATGCATTCATTCAGTGTGTATGGAGGAAAGGTGGTGTACTGATGCACACATGTCCGTAGACAGAGGTGTGAGCGCCCACGCACACATGCATCACACGCACCATACACACTTAGACAGACAGAATACAGTCATGAGCTGCCTGCAATCTTCACTGCATTGCAGTGTCATTAATATTGGTTTTAGTTTACTGGCCTAGTTCATTCCTCTTTCTGTCAAAGAAAAAGTCAAAGAGTTAATTGGGGAGTAGCTCCTCTGTTTCTTCAATTCATTGGGGCTCCGGGATTTTTAATTTGAAGATCAAACTCTTCCACTAATAAAGGAAGTCCACAGTAGTTCCAGGTTAGAGATGTCACTGTCTACAGTCAACTAAATGGCAACTAAATTTCCCATAGATATAAAAGTCCAGTGTCACCTCACAGAACCAAGCAGTGAACTAGCTGGCCTTAAAAGAGACATCAAAAGGCCCATTTGTCCTCCAAGGCCTGCTTCTCCATGAGCCCAGTGTCTCCACTATCTTGCTTTCATTGCTTTTTCTTGCCCCAAAACATTGTTCACAATATCTGGCATTTTTATTATTTTACTCTTACTTTTAAAAACATTTTTGTAAAAATAATATGCATGTGTCTGTGTGTCTTTGTCTATGTATATGTTTGTCATGTGTGTGTCAGTGCCTATAGAGAATACAGAATAAGATGCCCTTGAGTTGGAGTTATAGATAGTGTGAGCTTTCTGATGTGGGTGCTAGGAATTGAATTGGGTCCTCTGCAGAGCAACAAATTATCTAAGCCATGGAAGCATCTCTCTAGCCCCCAAATATCTGTTTTTTAAATAAAACTGGTTATTAAACTAACTGTACATGTTTATGGAATGCAATGTGATCATTCAATCCAGACTGCACACTCAGAAAACATAATACAGCATGAGCTCGACCTCAAGCCTCCCCTGTTGTGATCTTTCACGTTGTCCTTTGATGAACAAATGCCTGGCCCTGAAATTCACACTCCACTATTGACACTAACAACACATAGAAAATTCTAGCAAGCCAGGAGATGAAAGCTAGATAGTCAATGGGCAATGAGTGGTCACCAGAACAGGCACCTATTGAAGAACAAGTCCTGGTTCCTGTGACCCCAAGAGCCATACATACAATTAAAGAAAGCTTTGAAGCAGCACCAGGCACAATTTTATACCCAGCTGACAAAACCTTAGGTTATATGGTTCTGAGAGCTGTGGAAAAACCACTGTCCAACTGTAGAGAGCATCAGGAGCCTCCAACCACACCAAAAACAGAGACCATCACCACATTTTCTTTGACAGAAAAAAAGACTCTAATGGAACAATGAGCACAGATGGACTTGGGGATATCACATCAGTTTACCAGCAGAGTTAGAATCCAAGTCTCCCTGTTAGGATTAGAGGGGCATGGTCATTAAAAGGAAAGATACACAAAACCAGCCACAGGGTCAGTTCAAAGTAACAAAGTGTGGATCAAACCCAGGGATCTAAAGGATACCTTGAATGAAAACCAGAGATGGAAGCACGTGGTGTGACACACTCTCATGACACTTGCAGGGCCATGTGCGCCCAACCTGTGACCCACTGGTCACATCCATCTCAGAAAAGCTAAAAATGCCACCTAACACATCAATGGAGGATGACCTCATGTTACAACATTGAAAGTTCAGACACTTTGTTTCTAGACCTCGAGAGAAGCCTGGAGCAGAGAAAAAAAAATAGGTAAAGAAACATAAAACAGTCTTACAGAATGGCAGTCCTGTGTGCCAAAGTAAGGCCCAGAGTCAACCCAGTTCATCCATGAGGGTCAGCAAACAGATGGGCAAAAGACATGGGGTGGGGCATCCATGGCTTTCCCTGCTTCCAGCTGTGGAAGCCCACAAGCTTAGGGAGAGGAAATCACAATTCTTTGTACACGCTTGCAAGAAGAATTCCACTAAACCACTGTTTTCTGTTTCTCTTCATGATCCTATTGGAGCTTGAACTTCACCTACTATGTTTCCAAAGGACGAATAAAAGAAGAATGACTGGTTGCTAGTGGCTCCTCCTGTGGCCCCGGGAGCTCACTGTGAAGATGCTGGGATGAGGGGTAGTAGCAAAGAGCACCGGGGACTAATGACTCTAATTTGATCCTGCTCTGGTGGAGCCTTGTATTAGAAGAATTCATCACGCATAGAAAGCATTTACCACTTAGCTGGAGGCCAAGTTTCCTGTTCTCAGCATCCAACAGAAAGCACTGGCCACTGTTTCTACCCACTTACCCAGGAAATAGATGACAATGTTACTGGGATAGACGTGTCTGATTGCCGGCTTCCATATGGTTTTTAAATCACTCTGAAAGCTCCAAAGACATGTTTTTATGATGCATAAAATACACAGAGGGGAAGAAGGGCCCAGACTCACACATTTGTTATTTCATTATGTGTGTTGCCTTTATAAAAAAAATCATAAAGTCATCTCCCCCAATTCTTTTGACCCCTGAACACTCATCACAACTTCTTCCTCGATGTCACTCCTGAAATGGCCCGATAATTCACTCTTGTCAGCAGACTCTGACAAGAAATAAGAACATTTTTGTTTCAAATAGCTCGGGGTTCTGCAAGAGGCAACTTGTGGAGACCAGTGAGGAATCAGTTTGGAGGAGTCAGTGTGGGGTCCTGGCTAGCCCAGTGCTGTGCCCTGCCACAGAGTAATGAACACTGCATCCTTCATCTGGCTCCACAGGCTAAGTGGTTTCCTGGCCTTCATTACTCCAGGGATCTTCCTGGGACTAGGTTCACTCTCTTTCTGACGGCAGAACTCTGCCCACTCAAGCAGAGTCATGGCTTGCCGGGTTTTTCAACATAAGTCTACAGACCCCCTGCTCTGTGGGGGATTTAGCTCTTCCTGGAAGGTTCCAGCTTTAGGCAAGGAAGCCAGTCAAGCTCCTGTTCTCAGGAGTTTTACCTCAGGAAGAAAGGAAAGGCAAAGCATAAGCTCAATTAAATAAATAAATAAATAAATAAATAAATAAAGTGGACAAGATGGTGAGGCACCATCGCTAACACTTTGGAGCAAATAAAAGAGGCTGTGTGGCTGAGGGACAGCAGAGAGAAGCAGCCAAGGCCAAGCAAAGACAGTTGGACTGGCTGCCAGGTACAGGCTGTAGCAAGAGCTATCGGGGGTGGGGTAGGGGTAGCCGAAAGATGAGCTTATGCAAGCATAGGGAAGATAGATTCCAGCCCGGCAAGCAGGAAATGTCCAGGGTCTGCTGCAGGAGAGATCCTGACACATTCAAGGAAGAAGACCAAAGTGTGGAAGTAACCAAGCTCAGAGCCATCCCAAACAGTCTGCATTCTGCAGCCATCTCTCATGGCTCTGATACCCAGAATCATGGCCCTACAAGCCTCAGGGTGCCTTATACGCCTTCTTGAAATATGCCTTCATGTTTTATCAAAGATTTTGAACTCCAAAGGGTCAGGAAATGACTAGGCCCTTGCTTTAAAGTTTGACTTCCAGTTCCAGACATAAAACCCAGCACATAATAGGCCCTTCATACATGGTGAATGAACTAGCAAATGCATCCCACAGTATCTATCCACAGACTTCCCTTGTGGTCAAAGGTGCAACAATAAGCCTACATATCAGAGCCTATTCTGCCAAGGAGCCTGGAGCCTCAGTGTTCAAGGAGACATTATGTCTTCTGAGCCCTCCCATCCACTGAGCATCACGGTTTTCTAAGGATAATGGAAGTAGGTAGTACCCAGGCACCGGGCCCATCACATTCATCTCCGATCTAAGCCTACTTACTACCAGCAGCTCTCAGAAGAGTAACAAGCAACCCAGAAATGCCAGCAATTGACCCAAGGTTGTGCTTGTTGTGTGATATTTTAATCACTTCTGACCATAAAGTTTGTGCTGAGTCAGAGGGCAGAGCTAGCCACTAGCTGACCAAAATTAACCATGGAGGTTTTAGAGTGCTGAGAACAGACAGGAGATAGGAAGTGGAAGGCAGGGTTGAGAGGAGGTCTCAGCCCCTTTGGGTGGAAAAATGGAAGAGATAGGAATGGATATTACAGCTACAATTCTTACTTGATAACTGTGTTTGTTTTATAAAGAGTTGTGCTATATTAAAGCTAAGACCTTCTTTTTTAATTAGACAAATGGGGGAAATGTGGAATATTCCTTTACACTGTGTGAATATATGCCACTGTGGTTGGTTGAATAAAGAAGCTGCCTGGCTCATAGCTGGACAGGATTAGGTTAGGTGGGGAAAGCAGACTAAGACACCGGGGAGAGGAAGGGCAGAGTCAGAGGAGTCACCAGCCAGATGGAAAGGAAGCAGGGCACAAAAGAGAGGCAAAAGCCAAGAGCCTTGGGCAGCAGATAGATGAACAGAAATGGGCTAATTTAACTTGTAAGAGATAGTTAGATGAGCCTAAGCTATCTGCAAAACATTTATAATTATTAAAAAGTCTCTGACTGGTTATTTGGGAAGCAACTGCCAGGACACAGGAAAGCTCTGCCTATGTTGTGCAGCTATGGTTGGTTAGAGCCTGGGTACAAATCCACCTGGTCCTGGTTTCTCAGTTCACCAATGGCTGATTACATCCTGTGGGTTACACTGCAGACGCCCCTCCCTGAGCTGGGGACACATCAGCAAGTCCAGGCCCTGAAGCCCAAGATCATTACACAAGTTGCAGGTAGGGAAATGTGGGCAGGCTCTTGCTCCTCCACATCTGTGTCACCAAACCAGGCCCAGCTCTACCCAGAGAGCTTGTGTCCTGTGTGAGTTCCTCATCTCCAGTGGACAGGAGGGCAAGTATCTTTCAGAGGAAAGCTTGGTTTCCCTTGTCCAGGGGCAGACGAGCCAGTCACAGGGATAAGATGAAGGGCTGAGTAGCAGTACATTGTACAAGTCACCCACACCCACAGTTGTTGTAAAAAAGCAGGGAAGATGAACTTAGCTGTGTTCCTGTAGGGCTTTACATGCAATGTGAGTTCCATTTGGCTTGAGGTCATGATGTGCCAACCCTCTCATGCATGAGGCAGAACACTAAGAAGGAAATACCTAGATCTTGCATTCCAGAGACCCCATGGGGGAACACCACCTTCCGATCACCTGTGCACAGCCACGATTGCTTTTACTGTCTGTGACACAGACAGTCCGGGCTGTTTCTATGGACACAGTCTACCCTGGCTGGATTTCTCCTCCTTCTCGGCTCTTTGCACTGCGAATAGCTTTTCATTTTTCTTTATACACACCATTTATTAGCTTTATCCCTTTTGGATGTGATATTTTACTGAAAGAAAAAGATGGATTCCACGTTAGACAGTTCCATGCTGGTAACCCAGGAAATGTTACTCTACAACCCATCTGTCTTAGCTAAGACCACGTATAAAAATCCCTTGCCACCACTGGCCATGTGAGTCCATTGCTGTCATGTGCAGCAATGCTATTATTATAATCAGTACTAACACATTCTGAACATTGTTCCAACTTTAATTAAATTTGAATTAAGCTAGTCTGTTTCTCACAGACCTGTTCATTTTTACAGAGGATGGGGAGTGTCTAACACGCAGAACTAATGAGGATCTGGGGAGCCCAGAGGGAAAATCCTGGGAGATTGGGGGTCTGTTTCCACTAACTGTAAATACACCCCCAGTTTAAGCAGTCAATGACCACCCTCCAGGGTCCCTCCATGAGTTTCAGGTAGGAAATATGCTTCCATATGCAAAATCAGATCAAACTGCACAAGATCTATTGTGTGCTTCCTTCTCCAACTGTGTCCCCAGATGAAAGCAGTGCAATTTATACAAGTTCCAACACAAGAACACACAGGGGCCCAGGAAGAAAATGAGAAACCGGGCATAGGAAAGCGATCTGGGGCTTGCAAGAAATGGATTCTTGTTTCTGCCTGTGGCCTTGTTCTCTTGTAGCCCCTAAGCTAAGGCTTCAGGATTGACTACTCCTCCAGCTCCTCCCACCCTGTCTCTGCAGAGCCAGAGTCTACTTCACTCAGCATCCATATGAGCAGAGGCCTGCAGATCTCTGTTTGAGATTATTATACTTTTTTTTCTGAGGCAAATAGCTGCTGCCCCATGGTACCTTCCATCTCTGTCACTGCCATCTGCATTTCATTAATGACACCTCCTTCAAAGTGCCCCCATTGTAATCTTTGCACCCTGTGCAGGTGACCAGATGTGACAAAATATCTAATTGGGTTAAAGGTGCCGAGACAGATATGATTCTGGTTGAGGTAAGTGGGCCCTGACTGCTGTCACATGTGACATATGGAAGAGAATATGAGAAGATGGAGGCAGGGGCTGCAGAGCTGAGAACCCACAAAGTGAGTACACGAGGGTGTATCAGGTCAATGTCAATCCCACTGGTTTCAGAAAGTCACTGCAATCTGAGAGCATCCAGAGGGCTTGGAGAGGAAAGACAGCAGGGAATAGAATGTGATAGTACCTCAGGAGGGAAGAGACGGGAGGCTCATGCATTTCGTCCATTTGGTGACTTGGCAGGGCCACCTGATCAGCCCTTGTTCAGTCTTGACAACACAGGAGAACCATGATATCTGTTTCACACACTGTCACATGCATTTCCCGAGATAGGGTGTGAAAATAGTCCACAAAATTTCAGCTCTGTGACTAGCCAGGAAGTATCTGTTTCTTTTCTCTTCTGGGATTTCAGAGAATCTGATTAATTCATCTACACTTTTTATTTAATTTTAATAGAGACAGGTTTCATTAATAAGTGGCTGACTAACTCAGATTCTCCAAACCACCTGTGACTGGTGGGGAATCTCAAGGGGATAGAGACCCAATAATCCCCTCATCATTGAGTCTCACCCAGTTGCCATGGAAATCTAGAGTACCACTCCTCCCTTTCAAAGAGGCATCACCAATTTTGGTGAACATAACAAACTAACGAGACACACCTTGTGCAATGCCAGTGAGCCACATTGAGCAGGGGGGTGGACAGTACCTGTGTAAGGAAGGTCAAGTCTCTTCAAGCAAGTGGAAGGAGGTGATTAACCAGAAACCACACACAAACTCACACACACCAAACAATCAGAGAAATTATGATATGGCATGAAAACCTCTGCCTGATGAGTATCTAAAGGCACACATTGAGGGAAGGTGAAAATTCTAGAACAACAAAGATTCCTGGAGGTCCACAAGGCACACTGTTCTGGAGGCCTCGTGAAGTTTTGGTGACTTCTGCAGACATGCTTTGAAACTTTATTTTTTTCACTCAGATACAAAGCGCTACCCCACCCCCAAAATTCTGGCACCAGTCTACATCCTAAGTCACCTGGATCAAGCGTTGTTTTATTCTAGGTAATTGGTGGCAAGTCACATAAAAATACTTGTATGTGATTGTGTGAGCCCATACTAAAATGCTGCTTCAAAAATGGTGGACTCTTGGGTTAAACTCCCATTGCCTTCATTAAAATGCATCCACGCTCATGCCTCAGGGCTGGGGCGGCATGAGGCCTGTGTCTAGGAGTCCCTCTGAACAGCTCACCATCTAAGCTGGAAGAATACGTTGCAAAGGGCATGGGTAAGGTTTCTCTGACAGACCCTCACAGTTTTCTAGACCAACTCTCATGGTCCTTGATGAGTTGCCCGTCATTTGCAGGGAAAGTTGCATAACTCAAATATAACAACAAAGAAAGGCATTCTAAACACGCAAGAAGAAAGTCCTCAGTGCAAAGAGTTCCTCTGCAACTTCTACTGGACACAGGGGGGATGATCTGGTGACAGCAATGGCAGGGGAGACGGTGGTGGTGGATGCGGATTCTGGTCACGATGGTAATGCTGGTAATGTTAACCATTGGGTTATGGTGGCAATGTTGGTGATGGTGTTATATTATAGTGGTGTATAAAATGTCTACAATGCGGTGACAGTGGTGGTCACGGTGACGGTAATGATATTGAGTGGTGATTGGAGCAGCGAGGGTGATTATGATGGTGATTGTGAAGATGATGATGAATGGTGGTCATGATGTGATGATGATGATGGTGTTGGTGGTGATTATGGTGACGGTGCTTCCGATGAGTGGTGGTGGAATTTATGATGATGGTGGTGATGAGTAGGGTGCTTAAGTTGTTGATGGTGATGATGGTAATGATGGTGGTGGTGGCTGTTGTGATGATAATGATAATTATAGTGATGGTGATGATGATGATGATGATGATGATGATGGTGATGATGGTAATTATGAACATTATGACGTGGATAACGATGTGAGGATGATAGCTCTACCCCAAACCATAAGAACAGGCACCATAATGAACTCAGGTCCCCTGGAGACTACCCAACCGTGTGCTTCAGTTGGGATCCATCCTTCACTAGGTAATAAAGCAACAAATTTAGGTGTTTCCTTTAATGCCTAGTGTTCAAGTGAGCCACCTTTGGGGATGTTCAAGCCTGAGGGAAGGGTCATGGGAACCCCAACTTGCAGCTGCTCAGAGACAACCTGGAGCTTCTAATTGGCTCTTGGAGTAGAGGCAGACTGTACAGCTCAGCCTTGGCTTGTGGATAAGTGTTCAACTGAACTAAGTTTAAGGCACCCAGCTGGCCTCAAAGAATTGTTAGTAGGAAAAAATTATGAGTGCCTGGGCCCAGTAGTGAAGTGTGAGAGTTGGGAGAGAAAAAGATGGTTTTTTATCACAGGAGATTGCTGCAACTGGACTCCTGGGCAAGCAGTCTCCTAAGGATCCATTGGTAATCTCTTCCCAGGGCTCTTCAGAAAGTGTTTCTAATCCTCCAGGCTGTTTAATGAGGGTTGTGTTTCACCCAGGGCTGTCGGAAAACAGAACTGATGCAAAGTCTGCACGTTCTGGTATTACATAAATCCAAGCTTAATCCACCCTAACAATTAAGCACTCCCGAGCTTCTCTTGCAGATGAAGATGGTGTCTCCTATGTTTGCTGGTCTGTAAGTAGACCCACTGGAGGGAGCTTGCCTTTGTCTCTGTGATTTATGGCTGCGATTTCGGGGAGAGCTGAAGTATTCAGTATTATCTTGGGGCAGTTAATTCTCCAATTCCAAAACACTCTTTCAAGGAACCACATTTTCCATTTGCATTTTCCCCTAGGATTTTTTGAAGAAGATAGAGCCCAGTTAAACTCTTCGTCATCCCTCTAACATGAGTTATGTCCTCAGTCCCATTTAGTGGTCCTTCCGATCTATCATCATTAAAAAATTGGCCTAAAAGGCTTAATTTAGGTAAGAGATTCTTTGCTTCAGTGTTCACCCTTCAGTATTAAGCTGCCTCTTTTGAAGCCACTGAAAGACAAGCTTTCTTGCAGTCAAGCAGGGTGAGGCTGGAGGCCTACAAAGAGATCCTGGTGTCTGAGCCGACCCTGTGAAGTGAGCTGCTCAGAACTGACCCTAGCACCTGACGTGGCCTCAGAATGGCATCTTATGTGAGAAGGGACATTGGGAGGAGGCCTCTCCTGTCACTCTCTATGAAGCCAGGCAAGCAGCAGCAACCCTCTGTCCCTGTCTTCTATTGCCACCCACTCTCCAGACGAGGGGGTATCATTTTGGAGATAAGGAGACACAAGAAAGAACAGAGACAGGATCCCTGTCAATGTGCCATTGGAGTCAACAGGCACTACAGAATGGCAGGTGTGCGCAGGGGGAATACACCCCCACTTGATAAAGAGGTTTATGCAAAAACAATTTAGCATTTGATCTGAAAGAATAGTGTAGCTTGGAGCAGACAGAATGTTCTAGAATTCCGTTTCCTGCTATTAAGCTCACCTGAGTGTAGGGCTACCAGTACTCTCCAATCATATTTGGAACTCTTCCTCCTTCTCCTCTTCCTCCTCCTCCTTCCTCTCCTCCTCCATCTCTCCCGTCTCTGTCCCTCTCCCTATGTCAAGCTTGGTTCTTTGGGACAAACTCACCACATAACCCAGGCTGGCTCTGAACTCTCAATCATCTTTCCAAGTGTGGGAAAGCAGACCCCCAGGAGGTTCTGCTCATTGTTCCTCTTCTTGGAAGTGACCCCAGTGCTGGGACAGGATGCTCACACCCATGTCTTGCCCCCAACCACATCCATAGGGTAGGCTCTTTGCTCTGATAACTGAAGCAAAAGCCCAGACAGGGCCATCAGAGATGCTGAGGTTCCAGACTTGTGCCTTCCAGGCAGCCTTCTGCATCTACTCCTCCAAAGCCCTTGTGTTGAAGGTGTGGTCGATTGGGAGGTCATAGGAACTCTCCAGTCACCTCCAGCTCACCCCTTCCCTCAGACACAACATTCTGCCTCAGTAACCACTGAAAGCAACAGAGTCACTCAAGCCCACACTGAAGCCTGCAGAACTGTGAGTCAAAATAAACCTTCTTCTGATTAAGTGGACGAGCTCATGCATTTTGTCACAGTAACAGAACAGGGCATTATGGGAAAAGTTTGGCTGGTGCTTTCCTGGTTCACCTCCTGCACTGTCCTGGCTGATGCTTCCTAGAATCCTGTTCTATCTGGCCTGGGTCAGAGGGATGTCTCAAACTTTGTATCAGCGGATGACTCTTGGAAGCTTTGTGGGTCAAGCAGGGAGCAGTCGTGCTGCAGATGAAACTGCCTCTGCCTCCTTCAGATCACACTGTGAAGAGGGAAGCCTGGAGTCTGGGGTGTGCATACTCCTTAGTTCCAAATGCCTGCAGATGCACAGATGAGAATCCCCCAGGAAGGAGGGAAGGAAGGCAGTGGCTACAGTGTGTACCTGGGACTTCCTTGACTCTCACCTGGCTCCTAATCAACACTAATTCCCAGAGAGCCATGGGGGAAGGGTGCTGAAGAACTTGGGGCTGTAGAGATGGCTCAGCAGTTAGGACCACTTGCTGCTCTACAGAGAAGCCCAGGTTAATGTCCCAGCACCCACATGGAAGCTTACATCCAATTACTAACTGTAAGATCCAGGGCAGCTTGGTACCCCCCCCCCCATTGCACCACTTGTCTACACTGCTGCCATGATAGGCTCAATAAAGACCAACCAGAGAGTAGGCCTGAAGTTTCAGTTTACCCTAAAGCAACACCGGACTCCAGGAGAGACCACAAACTGGAACAATCTAGGCACCACCCAGGAATGGACCAGCCAGCATCCAAGGGAAAAGTACCTAATGTTCCAACCATTGTAGATAAAAGTACCAGATGCCCCTTAGCTCAGAACACACCCATCCCCCTTCACCAAGACACTCCTAGACAAATGTCAGCCAATCAGGGGTCCTGAACCTTAGAAATGCCCTCACCCCAACCTCAGCAATGATAAATACCCTACCCGAATGAGCTCCAGGCTCCCTGATCATGCCAATGTGTTGGGCACACAGAGTCCAAGTTTGAAATTGAATAAACACTCTTTACTTTAACATGTGGGATTCTGACTCCTTGTTGGTTTTTTGGTGGGCATTCTGTGATCTGGGCATAGCATTAACTCCAGTTTCACGGGATCCAATAACCCCTCCTGGCTTCTATGGGCACTAGACATGTATGAGGTGCCAGAAAAACACTCACACACAATGAAATAAATAAATCTTTTTAAAAAATGCACTGGATTTACAGAAGTTCCTGGCAACTCTTCTGGGGCTGCCATGGTGAGTGATTGCTATGACAATTTGCAGACTGTGGGGAACCCACCTGGCTGTGCCTCCCACACACTCTTGCCCCCACCCCCAGCCCTGAATCTCCCTGAAAGATGAGCTAGAGCAGGGACTGTGGTTCCCAGCAGAGCCCAGTGGCCCAAGCCACCTTCCAGAGCCATGTCATGGGATAATGTCTGCATAAGGGGCTGCAATCATCTCTGCTCATCTGCAACCTGGACTCAATGGGATGACAGACACTCTGAATAACCATTTCTCTGCTTATCAGTGTCTTTCCTGGCCCCTTGGTACCCTGTGTACCTCACAGGGGCATCCTGCCCAATCCCATCTTTGGAGCTCTCCATAGCCCCTGCCTTGTATGGAGAGAAAAGTGGTAGGAAAGGGGTGTTGGGAGAACAGAAGCAGCCTGGCCTGTACACCTGTGTGATGACATGCTTGCATCCAAAGGAAAGATGGATGGGGCCTGGCTCCAGCATCCAGCACACAATTACAGCACAGCACCTGCAGCTTGCGCCATATGCAAACGCCACGGGTGCACACTTTCATCCAAAGACAGCTCTCAAATCACAGGGCTCCAGAGATGCTGGTGGCTCTGGTGGGGCAGAGGATGAGAGAGCAGAGACTCAGGCAGGGTGTTCTCGCACATTCTTCACTGAGGGGAGAAACCAAGGATTAGAGAACAGAGACTCAGGCAGGGTGTTCTCTCACATTCTTCACTGAGGGGAGAAACCAAGGATGAGAGAGCAGAGACTCAGGCAGAGTGTTCTCTCACATTCTTCACTGAGGGGAGAAACCAAGGATGAGAGAGCAGAGACTCAGGCAGGGTATTCTCTCACATTCTTCACTGAGGGGAGAAACCAAGGATGAGAGAGCAGAGACTCAGGCATGGTATTCTCTCACATTCTTCACTGAGGGGAGAAACAAAGGATGAGAGAGCAGAGACTCAGGCATGGTATTCTCTCACATTCTTCACTAAGGGGAGAAACCAAGGATGAGAGAGCAGAGACTCAGGCATGGTATTCTCTCACATTCTTCACTGAGGGGAGAAACCAAGGATTAGAGAACAGAGACTCAGGCAGGGTATTCTCTCACATTCTTCACTGAGGGGAGAAACAAAGGATGAGAGAGCAGAGACTCAGGCATAGTATTCTCTCACATTCTTTACTGAGGGGAGACATCAAGCTGTGTTCCGGATCCTTCCTGTGGCTTAGTTTCTTTTCTCGAGCACCATACAAGTTGAGGAGCGATGGAGCTGGGCGTGTCCTGGGGCTTGAACTCAGACAATGGAGCTTCTGTGGGTCTCAGCCTTCTCTGGACCCTCTGGAGCTCAGGATTCACCCTGCTGTCTCCCTCTTCTCTTCAGCGTCCAAGGAGGGATCATGGACAGCTTCACTCTTTACCTTTTGGTTTCCTTGGACCACATAGGCCAGGTAAGAATTATCTTGGGCTATACATTAAAGATCGGAATGTCCAACCCAAGGCCCACAGGTCACAAGAGCATACATACACTTATTTGTGTGACCTCATTTGATCATCTCTAATGTTCGCACTCTAGAAATGTGCAAGTGAGTTATAAGAAAACAGTCACCAAAATAAAAAGTTCCACAATGTTTCAGGTTTGAGATTTTTGTGTTGGGCCCATTCAGAGCTGTCCTGGGCCTCATGAAGCACATGGGCCACAGGTTGGATGTGCCTGTGACCTAAATCTCCCTGCCTTTCTCAGCCTTGTGCTCCCCCTCCATATTTGAAGCCCGATTGTATAATCCAGTGTCCCTCTTTGTCACTTTTCCCAGTTTGCCTTTAGTTGTGCGCTCCTCTTACCCACACTCACAGCAATGGAATGGGGTGAGTGGAGCCTCTGAGCCTCTATTGCGAGCTATGCTGGCGGCGTCATTCATCATGTTTCACCCTTGTGTATATGGCGGTTGGGGGTGCACGTGTAAAGACAAGAGGTCTTCTTCTCTCCACCTGTTTCTTTGAGTCAGAGTCTCTCACCGGCCTGGAGCTCAATCTTGGTGAGGCTGTCTGGACATCCTGTCTTTGTCCCTCAGTTCCAGGATAACAGACACCCACTGCCACACGCAGATTGTATGTGGGCCAAAGGGATCTTAAATCAGTTCCTGGTGCTTCAATAGCAAACACTGTATCTCTCCCTAATTTATTCCTCGTAATAACTACAAAGGAAACTCAAAGCTAACATGAGCTCAGATGGGGCAGGTGAGAAGACTTGCTCCGAGTCATGCAGCACCTCAGGAAAGGGCGCCACAGGAGAATGCTGAGGGCCAGTGTGGTAGTTTGAATGTAATTAGCCCCCATAAGCTCATAGGGAATGGAATTACTGGGAGGTATGGCCTTGTTGGAGGAAGTGTGTCACTGTGGAGACTGGTTTTGAGGTCTCATATATATGTACTCAAGCCACGCCCGGCATCTTAGTTCACTTCCTGTAGCCTGCACAAGATGTAGAGCTCTCAGCCACCTCTCCAGCGCCATGTCTGCCTGCACACTGCTATGTCCCACAATGATGATAACACACTGAAACTCTGAACTGTAAGCCAGCCCCAATTAAATGTTTTCCTTTATAAGAGTAGCCATGGTCAGCAGTAAAAAGCAATGACGTCTTGAAATTGTACACAAATGGATGGAACTAGGAAAAAAAAAAATATCCCAAGTGAGGTAACCCAGACCCAGAAAGGCAAACATGGTATGTACTCACTCATAAGTGGATATTAGACATAAAGCAAAGGATAACCAGCCTACAATCCACAACCCCAGAGAAGCTAGGTAATAATGAGGATCCCAAGGGAGAGTACATGGATCCCCTTGGGAAGGGGAAATAGACAAGATTTCCTGAGTAAACCAGGAGTAGGGGGAGGAGAGGGGAAGGGGAGGGAAAAGAGGAAACAGGATGATCACGTTGTGGCAGAGACAGAGAGGGACAGCAAGGAAGGAAGGAGATATCTTGATGGAGGGAGCCATTATGGGGTTAGCAAGAAACCT
This sequence comes from Cricetulus griseus, assembly GCF_003668045.3. Taxonomy (NCBI): domain Eukaryota; kingdom Metazoa; phylum Chordata; class Mammalia; order Rodentia; family Cricetidae; genus Cricetulus; species Cricetulus griseus. Next base: position 2,859,177 of record NC_048599.1, on the reverse strand, counting down.
GGCTAGGGGAATTCCCAGGAATCCACAAGGATGACCCCAGCAAAGGCTCTTAGCAGTGGTGGAGAGGGTGCCTGAACTGGCCTTCCCCTATAAGCGGATTGATGACTACCTTAATCGTCATCATAGAACCTTTATCCAGTAACTGATGGAAGCAGGTGCAGAGATCCCAGCTGAGCACTGGGCCGAGCTCCTGGAGTCCAGTCAAAGAGAGGGAGGAGTGATAATAGGAGCAAAGGGTTCAAGACCATGATGGGGAAAACAACAGAGACAGCTGACCAGAGCTAGTAGGAGCTCGCTGACTTTGGACTGAAAGCTGGGAAACCTGCATGGGACCAAACTAAGCCCCCCCAACATGGGTGACAGCTGTGAGCTTGGGCAGTTTATAGGGCCACTGGCAGTGGGACCAGGATTTGTTCCTAGTGCATGAACTGGCTTTTTGGAGCCCATTCCCTATTAAGGGATACCTTGCTCAGCCTAAATTCAGGGGCACGGTCTTGGTCCTGCTGCTATGTGATGTGACAGACTTTGTTGACTTCCCATGGGAAGCCTCACCCTCTCTGACGAGTCAATGGGGGGGGGGAGAAAGTGGGAGGAGCAGGAGGAGGGGAGAGGGAACTGAATTGGTATGTAAAATTAAAAAATTGTTTTAAATAATAAAAAGAGTTGCCATGGTCATGGTATCTCTTCACAGCAATAGAAACCCTAAGACAGACAGACAGACAGACAGACAGACAGACAGACAGACAGACAGGCATAATTGGAGGCAAATGAAGCAGAGCTGATGGTGAGGAGCAGGGCAGGAGACTGAGGCAGAGGAGAATGGGGATGGACAGACCCAAGACCCTCGTGGCAGTCCTTTAGACAAATCCTTGTTCATATCTACCATTAAACTCATGTTTCAGTTGAGAATCCCAGGGTAGGTGTGACCCTTGACCTCTCACGCAGGGGAATGGTCACATCCATCCCACAACAGAGCAGGAGCCCTGAGTCTTGCACAGACTTAACTGGATTTACGGATAGAAGGTCTCAGATGGTGGCAGACACAAATGCCGGCTCCCAACCCACTCTCTTGGCTGTCCCTCATATGACAGGAAGCATCACTTAACTCTGGAGTCAGTGGTCCTCACCAAGGCTCCAGAAATAGGCCCAAGAGCGGCTGTCCAACCAGGCACCCTGTGGCGACTGCAGATTGTGGCTTCAAGAAGGAGATTCTGCAGAAAAAGCCAGCACTTTGGGAGGAGTGACCTAGAACAGGATGCCCTAGCCAACAACGTCATCCCTCCCAGGGTTCCTTGACTCTGCTAGGAACTCCAGGGCAGGACAGCTGCAGCCACACCGAGGCACAGTGACCTTGCCCATGGGCAATTTAGTCAGCTCTCCTGGACTGTGAAATGACACTGGGTCACCCCTGCATTAGCATCTTGTGTCTCGAGCAATCCCAGCTGTCATGTGTAATAGGTATCAGAAGGGATGGGGCAAAGGTGAGGCCTCGGTTGTTCACGGAGGACTCTGTTGTCTTGAGATGCTTCAAAACTGAGGTGCCCCTGTCTCTCCTGACAACAAGACAATGGAGGGGTCACAAAATTATTAGATTTTATTTATGAGTGGAGCCTATGTTTGCAGAGAGCTGTCACTATAGGGGACAACTGACAGCCGCATCAATCCAGGGCCACCCCTGAGATGCCAGGATGGAGGGCTAGGACAACAATACTTCCATTATAAGATCTCCATAAGGAGCCGGCGGGAGAAACTTCCCAGTTCCAGACCCCTGTGATCTGCTTGAAGTATCTGAAGAAACAATTTATGCTAAAAAGGAAAAGTGCTTTGGGGCTTACGGAAGCAACTGTATTAATATTCGCTCCTACAGAGGGACGATCAGGGAGTGACAACTGTTTTCTCTGTTAAAGAAGCAATTTAAACTTTGCAAAGAACTCAGAACAGGGATGGGAACTCGTGGAAGAAACAAACTAGTGGGGGTCTGAGCTGGGATGAGCCACGACCCTAACCCTGAGCTAATGCATTCCTGCACCTCTGTGCCCAACAGGAGCTGGGAGGCATGCCCTGCCAGGCTCAGCTTCCTCAGCAAATGCAGGCCTGGCTGCCTAACTAGCAGTCGGCCATAGTATAGTCAACTGGGAGGTTGGGAAGATGTCTCAGTGGTAAAGGCACGATGGCGGTTTCCTTCTGTATATGTTTCTCTTATTGGTTAATGGGAAAACACTGTTCTGCCAATGAAGCAAGATACGCGGGTCTAGGAGACAAGGAGAATTCTGGGAAAGGTAGGCAGAGTGGGCCGGCCACACAGAGTCTTCATGTAGACTGGGAAGATAGGATGCTCCAGGAATTCTCCGGTAAGCCAAGACTGCCTGGAAATACATAGATTAATAGAAATGGGTTAATAATTAACACAGAGCTAGCCAATAAGAAGCCCAAACCATCTGCCAACAGTTTTATAATTAATATAGTGTCTCGGTGTGTTTCTTTGGGGATGAGATGGGCGGTGGGACCAGCCAGGACAAGAAAAACTGCCAGCAACAAAGGCATGCATGCAAAGTACCCACATAGGACCTGAATCTGGTCCCCAGCACTGACGTCAGGCAGCTCACAGCTGCCTGTGACCCCAACCTCTGGCCAGAGTCACTGCACTACACATGCAAATCCAGGTAATTAGTTTAAAAATTACTCTTTTAGAAAAGATACCAGATGTTTTTCCAGTCACAGTGGCACACATCTCTACCCCCAGCTCTTGGGAGCTGGAAGAAGGATCAGAGACCAACCTCAGCTGCATAGAAAGTTTGAAGCTAACCTGAGCTACGTGACACTCTTTCTAAAAAAGAAAAAGTTTCAAATGCTTTGGGAGACTGAGTTCAGTCCAGGGGAACCGAGGAACTGTCAGACGTGTGTCCTTCCTTCCCTGTCCCCAGGTGTAGCAGGTGGTCAAAACCAGTTCACAGCTCTCTGCCTGCCATTGGCGCAAACAGTCCAGTGGTGAAACATCGTGGGAAGTGAGTTCAGCTTTGGTCAACAAGACTCAGGAGGGCAGAAGGCTGCTGGCCTTTCCTGTCTCCTCTGTGTCCCAGTGTGCCAGGTTCCAGCTTCATGTCCATCTGAGACGCCCACTCCTTCCTTGTCAGGCTTGGTCAGATCCACACGCATGACTGCCCATATAAAAGTACAGGCACACAGGAAGTTGACAAAGAATTTACAGACCCCAAGGCATTCCTGCAGCTTCCCTGAATTTTGTGTGTGTGTGTGTGTGTGTGTGTGTGTGTGTGTGTGTGTGTGTGTGTGTGTGTGTGTGTGTACATGTTCATGTATGCAGGTGCACATGAATGGGGTTGTTCATGCCAGTGTGTGCATATGTATATGGAGGTCAGAGACCAATCCTAGATATCTTCCTCAATTGCTGTTGACATTGATTTTTTTTCTGAGATTTCCAGTTTTACCCAGGACCAACAACTTCACTGGGCTACCAGGGATCTGCCTGCCTTCTCCTCCTCGGCATGGGGATACAGTCAGGGACTACTAGCACATGTTGCCAAGCCTGGTTTGTCATATTGGTGCTGGAGTCCTGAGCTCAGGTCCTCGTGCTTTCAAGTCAGCACTTGGTCCACTGAACTATCTCCTCAGCCCCACATAGGCCCTTTCCTATCACATTACCACCAACTGTTACATGCACACTTTTCAGTCTTTGCCAGGCACCTGTAACAGAGGCTTATCTGCTGTTATCCCACATCGTTCCCAAGAAATGCAAGGACCCTAAAAACTGGACTGGAAGGCCTCAATGAATCCAGTCTGTAGTAACTCCTCTTGTGTTGGAACAAGATTCTGAGTAACTGCAGAGAGAAATGCACAGGGCAGGAGGGCTGTTGTTGTCCTTCAGAGCAGACAGACAAAGGTGTCTCTCCTAACAGTGTGAGGGCATGCTTAATGTCACATGTTGCTCATGTTTGATTCCACTTGCTGTGAGAGGTTGCACTCTCCATTCTCTTTCTGTCTGTAGATCCTGGCTGTGGTCCACTTTGTTTCTGAAAGTGAACTAAGTGGCACCCAGGTGAGTGCTGTCCATGAGAGTGAGACAAGAAGAAGTCATCCTTAAGGTACTTCTACTCAGGAAAGAACACAACACAGCCTGCTCTGAAGCTGTCTGCAAAACCAGAGGGATTGGGCAGGGGCAGAACCTCTCCACTGCAGCAAGATCTCAGCTCATGGGTCCAGATCCCAACTGGTATGCAGAACTTTGCAGATCCCAACTGGGCAGCAGTAGCCTGGGATCAAGCCTGACCCTCAGCATTTCCATGAACTCTCAGCAAGTGCTGATGGTGCTGACTCAGGGGTTGCAATGATCCCCGTGGTCCCAGACCTTCTATAAAAGCTTAGTACCTATGAGCTGAGGTTCTCCAATACAAGGCATGTTCTCCTGTTCTTTGTGAGAAATGCAAGTTCTTCCCACAGTAGAGTTAAAGTAGCAGAAACCAGGAAACTAGAATCCTCCTCTGGCCTGGGAAAGCAGATTTGCCTTTAAGAGTCACCGTGTACTCCTCTGTGTGATGGAAACAATAAAAGCACGTGGCTTATACTCCAATCGTTGAGCTGTGAGGTGCGGTGATACCTTGCTTGTACAAATAAAGCCTGTCTGGGGGTCAGCGAATGAAGCTTGCCAGTAACTAACCATAGAGGTCTAAAGGTCTGGAGGTCTGTACAGACAGACAGGAAGTGAGTAGCTGGGCAAAAACAGGATATAAGCAGGGATGATGGGGAATATCCTTCTGTGTCTATGTTTGTCTTTTGGTTGATAAATAAAGTACTGTTGGCCAATAGGAAAGCAAGATTGGTGGGACTGGGAGTCAAGGAGAATTCTGGGAAATATAGTAAAAGGAAGTCTTGTGATACAGGCAGGAAGTGACATAGCAGGCAGACTCATATATAAGCAGGGACAAGAAGGAAGTTGCTCCCTTGTTCTTCCTCCTCCTCTCTATGGAGTCTCCATGTAATCGCCAGGAAGACAGGACACATAAGATAAGTCTTATGATTATGGCTGATATTTAAGGCTGAGCTAGCAGATAAGAAATCCTAGTGATTGGCCAGCAGCATTGTAATTGATATAAGACTCCATTTGTTAATTGGGGCCCTAACATGGTGGGCAGAACTCAGGTGGCTTGGCGGAAATGTCCCTTGTCATTACACAGGGACAAACAGGAACTTGCTTTCTTATCTGCAAAGACGCTAAGGAGGTAAGGTGTGGCAGTGGCTTGCTCCTTCTTCTCTCTGATCTCTCAGCATTTTCCTCTGTATCTGACTCTGGGATTTTATTATCTAGATCAATTGATGACTCTGTTTACATTTTGGCACCCAAAGTGGGGCACGAACCCACAACCCTGAGGTTAAAAGTCTCATGCTCTACAGACCGAGCTAGCCGGGAAGAATGTCACACTCACAATAAACACACATCTAAGAGCAAGTGATAGGATGCTTGCTGATGAGGGACATAAAGGCAATGAGGTAGGCATGGTGCCAGTGGTGGTGAGGACAGTAAGACAGCGATCGTAATAACAGTGGTGATGGTGACAAGGGTGTTGGTCTGGATGGCAGTGATTATGACCGTGGTTATGGTGACAGTGATGAAAGTGAACATGTCATTCTGTCACCATGGTGGTGGTAGTCTTAGAGCTGGTGATGGTGGTGAGGAGGAGAGCGGTGATAATGATGGTGCTGATGACAGTGACCATGTGATGTTGATGGCTCTGTTGGTGACTTAAGAGGCCATAGTGATTGTGACGGTGGAGATGGTGGTAAAAATGGCTTTGTTAATTGCAACTCCAGTAGTTATCTACTCAGCAAACAGTGGCAGTTGACACGGAGGGGTTAGTGGTCCAAAATAGGCACCCAAAGATGGGCAGCAGATGGACTTGGCCTGGAAAGAGACAAGAGGCACATCCACATGAGAACTGGAATGCGGGAGCCACTTCAGGCAGGGACAGCAGTGACATAATTTACAAAAGGCCAACAGCTTATGCCATGCCTGCCATTTGCCATTCTTCAAGCCACATTGCTGAAGGCCTCACACTCTCAGGTGACCACGATACAGGATGGCCTTTGTGTCATCCAGGCCTGTGGTTAGTGTCCTTGCTCCAACCTCCCTGGACAGGAGCTGTCCCTAGAGCCTTGGAGGAGAAAGATGGGCTGGGATTTCTTCCCGGAGTCCTGGGGTTTGATTTATTGGTTTGACTCTCTGTGAACATTTCTGGGAGTTGATTTATTGAAGGTTATTTGTTCTGCTTTGTCACTGCAGCCACCACACAGCACGATTCCCTTCTCAGACGCCCCAGTGCCCATCAGCCCTGCAAACCATCTCTCTAGAAATCCAGATGCTCAGTAGCACACAGAAGGGTTTTATGTTTTATTTCAGATCCTCTTTGTTTCAACCTAGAATGCCTTCAGATTAAAGACTAGGTGTGTCTCTCACATGAAAGGGGCTCAGAAAATTGCACAGAAATGATTATCAGATTTTTAAAAAATGCTCAAAACTCCCACTTAAATGTTGTATCCAGGTAAAGTGGGAGGAATAAGTTATACACTGATACTCTCAGCTCACCTTGATGACTAAGTGCTGCTGGGAAAGTGACATCAAGGTCTGCAGAGAGTAAAGGTTATGAGGGACATGCAAACTCAGAGGAACCTGCACATCCTTTGCCTGACTCAAAAGAGAGAAGCGGCTCCAGTTAGTTTGGATAAACACCTTTTGGGGTACGCGAGAAACACTTTCAGGTTGATTAAGACGGATTGAGCTGCACCATCTCTATGAACAGGTGTATCAATGTTTTGATTTTTATACATGGACAGAGACTCATTTTCTTTGAAGGCTTCCACCCTGGTTATGGGGGAAGATGCATTTCTGACTGTGTCATTCATTCTGTAGGTGCTGTGCTGGCTTAAATGAGAAACATGCCCTGTAGACTTGCGTATTTGAGAACTTGGGTACAGGCTTTGAGGGCTGGTATCCTGGCTCTACATCCTGTATGCACCCATGTGTTCCATGCCGTGAGAGAATCCCTCTCTGGAATTATAGGCAGAATAAACCCTTTCTTTACAATGTTGTTTTGTGGGGTATCTTATCACAACCAATACAGGTTGCAAACTGAGAGCTGAGAGAGGCCTGTGACTCTGATTCCTTTTTGGTTCCTCCTCCTTGCTAAACCAAGCATGCTTGAAGGCCAGGCATTCCTAGGGGGGTGGATTTTGGAGGAATAGGAGACAACTGGCATTGGAGGAAGAGAAAGAGGCCCAGCTGGGGCCTGGTTCTGGGGAGACTGAAAATGCTGTACAAATGTCCCTGATATCTTCCATCTAAGCAGAGTAAGGCATCAGCATTTTCACCTTAGAAACAAGGTCACTGTCAGTCTTCTGTAGCCAGTGTGATGTGGCAACTTCAGTAATGGACATTTGTGCCTCTTGTTCCTGGAGGCTAGACATCCGAGGTCAGCTATCTGCCAGCTTAGTTTCTGTGGAAGACTGTGAGGGAAGATCTGTGGAGATTCTGGTGGTTTTCTTTCAACCTTTGATCCCCCTGGCTTGTCAGAATGTCTCCCTTCATCACCTGTCACGTCGTCCCTGGGCTAAATTCTCCCTTGCAGAAGGGCACTGATCATGTGGGGTTGGGGCGCATTCCACTGCAGTGTGACTCACCCCACTGTGGCACACTATTGCTTGGTATGGTGAGTCAAGGACTTAAGAGGTGTGGTGAGGGTTTATGAAGTATGGATCTTTTGAGAACATGACTTGTCTTGTGACAGACATCTTCCAGAACCCATCTAAGGACTCTTTAAAAACATGTTCCGTTCATCACAGGAAACCCAGAAATCCTGAGTGTGTACACACACCCAGGGCAGGGGAGGGCTTGATAAACATAAGTGAAATAAGTCAACGAACTCAAAACAAACATAAGGACATATCACTTAGCGAATACAGATGTATGACTACATACTGAGTTCTCCCATGGGTCGGCAGCCAGGAACTAGGATTACAGGGAAGAACCAGGTGTGGCCACACTTGACCCTGTGAGAGATTTAGGCAGTGAAGAAATGAACACAGAATATCTGGACATAACAACATGCTATTGATGGCTTAGTATGAAGACCAGGGATATTGTGGATTGGGTTCACTAAATATTTTGAAAAGTGACTTCATTCCAATAGTTTATTCTCAAACTAATTCTTAAAGTAATGTTTTCTGGGAAAGGCTTTAAAGAGTATTTCTACAATTCACCGGAAGGATTCAGAGCAGAAATGAAAACACTTTTAAGAAGATATAATGAAAGTGTCTTGTCAGGTGCATTCTCATGTCCCACAGCCACTGAGGTGGTGACTTTGCAGTGGGGGCCGTGACGGTGCTGTCAATCACACTTCTGTGAGTGGACCTAACACCTCTGAAGTGCTAATCCTTGTTAAGAAAGTCAGGGTTTTTATGCCATTTATGTATTTTCTTACAGGGAAAAATAGTAGTGTCAAAGTTATAAAACTAGACAGATCTGTGGGAAAAGAACACACCTGGGTATCAGAAGAGTCAGCCGAATGGCTGAGCAGTTGCATTAATAGAGGAAAAATCCTTTCCGAAGAAATGGATGATGGGATTGTTCCAGCATATAAGGAAAAGGAAGAAAAACTCTCACCTCTTGCATAGAGCAAATACAATGACATAAAAATTAAGTGTAGAGGGGTCTATAAAGTGCTATAAAAATTTAGTTTTTAGTTACACTTAAATATAATGATGCAAAAGGGGATGCTTTGTCAAACACAAAATACTGATCAATTTGACTAAATGAACATAAGGCCTTTACCTCACACTTACACACATTCAAATTACAAGAGCTAAAGGAATACATTTATGTTAAGCTTACCAAAGGTTTGGCACCCTTAACGTATGTTTCCAATAGGAAAACCAGCAATAAATGAAGGCAGCTGTCTCACAAATGAGAGAATACACTTAGGCTGTCAATCAAAACCGGTCAAGGAAATGTAGCTTCAAACCAAATAGTGAAACTATTTCACTCATCAGATTGGAAAATTTTTAAATGGATGAAAATAGCATCTGGCAACCTTCCTTGAACATATTCTGAAACATTATCAAAATGTAAAGACATGAGTTGATTTAAATACAGTAATTACACTGTCCATAGTCATTGAGGGGTACAAAAATGTGAGGAGATTAAGAATGACAAATACAAACAGTCTGAAGTACCATATGGCATTGGGGATCTTAGAAATTTCACCAGGAGAAAATTAGTTTTCCTGCAGGTGGCATGTCTCCACAGTGCTGTGTATACAAGTGTGCATGCATGCAAACAGAGTGCCCCACAATTCTCTTAGTGGTGTCTGTGAACTCCTCTAGGTGTCTCAAAGAGGAAGGTAGGATGACTTACTGAAGATACTTCTTTGGAAAACTGGTGTGTACATTTTAAACTTCACTTGTAACATTGTTCCAAATGTACCTGATGGTTGTGACACGCTGGGTCTGTATGTCTGTCTTTGCTTTCACACTTCTCAGGGTCTTGCAACTCCTTTTACACCCCTCCCCACATGCTGGTACAGAGAAGCAGAGAAGCCTGCCTCTTGGTTCCACACATCTGCAAGAGTAACACTTGTTACTGCTTGTAAGTCAGTTCAGTTGTGGACACCCAGTCTGCTTTAAATGACTCTGGTTCTCCAGGGTGCACTACAGCTTGGTCCGGCATCTGACCCATCATTAATCCTGAAGACCACCCTATGGTGTTAGAATTCAGCCCAGACTGTGAGGTCCAGGTGGCTTACAGTGCTGACCAAGACTAACGAAGATTGACTCAGCGTCTGTTTAACTTGGTTCATTCATTACCAAAGCTACTAAATGACTGATTGTTGGGAGCCAGACCAGTCCAAGGCCTTCTAGGAGGTCCCAATGAAAGGGCAAAGGAAACATTAGTTCTGTGTCCTTGCCCAGGTTCAGAATTGGCAAGGTCAGATCTGGAGCTAGAGCCCTGGCCTTAAAGGAGTCAAGTCTCTAGTTCTGGGGGTCCACCCCCCACCCCACACCCATGCTGTAGTTATCAGTCATAAGGCAGGTGTGCTTGAGGTATTCTATGTTCTCTCTGCCAACATTGTCTGACTTGACTATCTGTTGACCTTGACCCATTCTCCCTCAACAAACAGTATATAAAATGCTGTACTTTTAGATAAACTTGCTTGGCACAAGTCATTAGCTTATGTAAGACCTCCTGGTCCCAGCTTTTGCTGTCTGTCTTCTTTATTCCTCATCCCTGCTCCCTGCCCTTGACACCCCACCATTTTGGATCGCCTATTCCTGTGGGTAAGGGTTAACTGAAGAATTGTCTGCTTCGTAATTCCAGCTTCTATGTCATCCATCTTTTGGGGACACCGCTCTTAGGTCAATGTGTGTCATCAGCGTTTCTTGGGTTGTTGTTTATATGCCATACAATTGCTGTCCTCTACTTTAAATATTTTTTATTCACTTATATCTAAATTGCCTACTGCCTTCTCTAGATAGTGTCTCCTTTCTTGAACAGTTACTAGAGATCTTGTGTTACTTAATGGTCAGCTATGATTTAAATATCTGAAAACAAGTTAGTCCCCACATTTTGCTAAAGGGTGGAAGTGTATCTCTGTATCGGGCCTGCGTCTCACTCTCTCCCTGTCACAGCTTCACCCCTGCCTGTCAGTCCTCCTTTACAGAGTCTTCTCCAGGCAGCAAGGACAAAGCAGAGCCCTAAGAGGTCTTTTTTGAGCACTTTCACTGTGTTCTCCACACACCGGCCTTTCTAGAGGTCCTGTTCCAAAGCTCCCATATTGACCCCCCTCTTTACCATTTTTTAACCTCCCACTCTTGTTTGCAGCAGCTGTCACAAAGTCTTCAGTGGCTTCAGTGTTAACAAACTCCCACCAGGTAATTCAGAAAATACCTGGTGAGTTCACTGAGGTCGGGTGTAGCCATGAAAGAGTCATCAAGTCTGCAGGACTGGAGATTTTACAAGAAGAGAGTGGGGGTGATCTTGGAATGCGAATGAGGCACTGAATATGGCAAGAAAGGGGCAATCTGCTCCCAAAATCAGAGGCCCTTGAGGCCTGGAGCCCGCAGGCCGGTGCCTCCCTCCCCACCCCCGGCTCAAGAATCATGGGTAATCAGTATCTTCGTTTACTACCTGATTTTCTTTTTCTTTGGAGACATGGTTTCCTGTAGCCCATACTAGCCTTGAACTCACTGTGCAGCCAAGAATGATCCTGAGCACTGATCCTCTCTGCCTCTGAGTGCTGGGATCCCAGACATGAGCCACCACGCCCAGTTTATAGAGTCAACTGGGTGGTGAGCCCAGGGCTTTGTACTAGGTGAACTTTCTGTCCACTGAGATGCTGGGCCTGATCATTTCCATGAGAAAAAAATGGTTCATGGGTGGAACATGAATTTCCATGTATTTTGTATAAATATATCATGTAAGATCTATTTAAACTTTATGTGTTTTAAATTATAACCTTCATGACAGGAATCCCACATTTTTTAACCTATAGACATGAAAACATAGCACACAATGATAAGCAGAAAAGATACTTAGGGAAGACCCACGTAGAATGATCAAGGAGCCAGAAACAGGTCAAATAATGAAATAGTTTTAAAACATGCAATGAAATATCAGGCAGTTATTAATACAGTGAGTCAGGTCTGAGGCTTTTGGAAGACTGCCCATGATGGGTTAGCTGAGTGTGACAAGCAAATGGAAGTCTGGCAGAGAGTCTCTAAGACTCCCATAAAAGCAATCGGCTCTACTTCACTATGCCTGCGAGCCTTTGCATCAGAAGGCAGACCCATATTGTCAGGCTCTTACAAGAGTGGCGGCTATTGCACAGGTGTTGTGGGAGGCAGTAGTTTCAAAGTAGTCCAAGGAGCTGGAAAACCAATGCTGTATTATTCAGTGACAATGTGAAAGCTACCTATTACACACCACAGTTTTGAGTATTTGAGGCTTGATCGGTGACTCAGGAGTTAAAAGCATTTGGTGTGCCTGTGGGTAATGGCCCATATCCTTGACATAGAGATGAGGGTGAGGATGATGAAGCTGCCTTATCATCCTATCTCCTGTTCCTAAAATCCACTTCTAGGTGTCTGTGATCTGGGAGAAAAACAGCCCAATCCCAGGAAAAGCAGACATTCCTAGGGTTCAGCTCTGCGAGCTAGAGCTGAGACTGCCACTTTTGGATTTTAATGGAGTGAGCCTTGGTCCCCCATGTCTCTTCCTGGAAGAGAGAAATGCTCAGGCTTTTAGCTGGGAGCTGTGGGAATGTTCCCATCAAGACAGGGACAGCCTCCAACTCTTAAAGATGGCTTGTTCACAAAACGCCACGAAACAGCTCTTCATCTCTGAAACCGCCATAGCAAATCTCTCCCCGGTGGGTTAGGTGTTTGTGTGTGTTGCTGAACACGCTATCTTTTCTAAAAGATTACTACTAAATAAGAATGCTCTGGAGAGCCCAATACGGAAATAAAAGGATGGATCTGTCAGTTTTGGTGTCTCTTTCAAGGAAGAGAAATGCGATACTCCAGGCATCAGCTCCTCCTGGAGTCCTCCCTCACCCCTCCCTGTTCTCCTTCCTCCCCTCACCCTCTCCCCTTTTCTGTTCCCCTTTCAGTCTCTTTCTGTTCTGCCTCTTTCTCTCTTCCTTCCTCTTCTCACCTCCTTAATCGCCTTCTCTGCCCTCTCTGCCTACTCCTACTCTCTTCCCCTCCCTTCCTCTGGCTGTTTTCTCGTAAATTTTGTCAGAATCTCTCAACCCTGAGCAGTCAGCCTGAAGAGACACAGGCCTTGCAGCCACGCCTGCAGAGAGGCAGCAACATATTTACATGTTTAAGGGGAATGAGCCCTGTGTGGTCACTATGGGGACAAGGTAGGCTTGCATTTTCTAAGACAACACAGCCTATTTCTAGAAACAGTGCTCCACCCTGCCCCCCCCCCCATGCAGTGCTAAACCAGCAGTGATGGGGACCCAGCTGTGGGGAAGGCAGCCTCTCACTGTGTGGACAGCAAAGAAGGCAGAAGAAAGGCTGAAGCAAGGGGCTGTTAAGGGGGGCCTCTCCACAGGCGGCTGCCAGCCTTCTGTCAGCAAGATGGACAGAACCCCAGGAAGGGCACACAGGGTGACAATCTTGTACAGTGTCTGGCGGCCAGGGCAGCCTGACTGCAGCCTCACACACAGGGCCTGCTCGGAGTTCCATGAAGCAGGCTACGAAACCTTAGGGGGCTGTCGAGGAAAATGCATTCTATGGACCAAAATGGTGCTTCCCTTTAGGATATCACTCAGGAAGAGTGGTAGAGGCTGTGACGTGCTGGCCTAGGGGTTTGCGCCTGCTGATGGCTCCTCTCCAGGGGTTCTGGGCAGTCACCTGTTGGATGGCCTCTGCAGGCCGTGCATGCTGCCGCTTCTTATAGGAGCCACTAACTGTTCTTTCTGCAAACCAGTGTGCCATAAACCCTGGAAGGTCTCCTCTGTATAGTGGGAGGTGAGTCCATGCTCCCCTTTCCAAGGTTCCTTTCTAGATGAATTAGTCTAGGCTCTGGGGAGCTGTGCTCAGCAGGCCTGCAAGAGGTGGACATCCCACCCCACCACAGACAGAGGTATTATGTAATGCTGGCTTTGGGCAGTGTTGCCACCATGGCCAGGCTGAGCTGAGAGTTCACGACAGACTGAATGTCTACTCCTACACTATGCCCAATGTGGGCACTGTTCCTTCAGAGTCTGGAAGTCCTTGCACAGCCATCCAGGGTGCTGAACAGGACACCAGTCAAGAGCCTGCCTAGGAGGGCTGCCTACTTCAAGGGGATCCTGCTTTCTCTGAATATTGCCCTCTGGTGGTAGTTCCATGAATCCATTCGCCCACCCCTACCTAAGCTGTGCCTGATGGTGCTGACTGTGGTTTGAGGCTAGAGGTCTTCCTTCTCCCACACTAGCCCAACTCTAACTGGGCACCATGTCTGGCCCCAGCTTGGCAACACTCTCAAGTCTGCTGTTTTGATTTGTTTCGTTTTGAGCCAGGATCTCACTGTGTAATCCTGGCTGGTCTGGAACTTGTTCTGTATAGCAGGCTGGCCTTGAACTCACCGAGACCTCCAAGCCTCTGCCCAAGTGCTGGGTTAAAAGTGTGCACCATCAAGCCTGGCCCACTTTCAGTTTTCACTGTCCAAGGCAAACTGGCTCTGTAAGTTTGTCCAGTCTGTGGCTCTGCCTCACAGCCACACAGTCTTTAGCTCAGGGCTGGAGTAGACAGCAGTACAGTGGGCTGTTTCTATCCCTCCCCCCACCCAGAGTGAAAGGAAGTTATAGTTTAGATGAGGCTTGTCAAACAAGGGCCAGTCCATCCAAATAACAGCCAACGGTCTGGTGCTAAAGGTGACACAGACTCTGGATGGACAGTGAGACATCTGAGGAGCTGAGTGAGGGTAGAGACCACGATGGAGCTGGATCCCAGTGGGCGGGGAGAGCGGTGGATGGAGTGGGGTTGAACAGTACTCGGGAGACATGGAATGTCACCCAGGCACAGGAATGTGAACAGAGAAAAGATCCAAAGAGGACAAGCCAGTGATCACTAACATGTATAGCTACACATCAATGTATGATTTATGAATGTGTATGTGTATGGGTGTATGCATGAATGTGTGTATATGAATATGTATGTATATATGTACATGACATATGAATGTGTACAGATTTATAGATATGGCTGTGTATGTACATATGAATGCATATGTAGATATGTATATGCACATATATTACTATTAATATTTGTTTTTTGGCTTATTCATTCATTTCTCACTTTCCCAGAAAGCAGAAATCTGCAGAAATGCAAAGATAGCACCCTTCCTGTACCCACACACCCTCATGGAGGTTAGGGATGACCTCAAGAAGCACTTCCTACAAGTGTAGGGACTGAAAACCACCTGGATCCATGTGTTGAAGACAAAACCAGTGCTGGCCTGTGAGCCAGTTATAGAGCTGAAGTCAGGGAGCTGATTAAGAGGGATGGTGTCAGGTGGGAGAGCGCACTGAAGTGCAAGTCTCTCAGCCCCGTGGCTCTTCTCTCAGTGTCTCTTGGCCACAGCCCCTCCCTGATTAGAAGAGCAGGGAGAGTCAATCTGTGAGGATTTTCCTTCCCTTCCTGGCCTCTGTGAGGATCGTCAATAATTCAGAGCAATTTTCCTTCTGATTAGTGTGAGTTATTTATAACAACGTCATTATCAGAACCATTCACTCTACTGGAGGGCCTAGCATGCGCAGAATGCCTGATTGTTCTTCCGTGGAGATGGCTGCATGCATGCTGTTACCAGGGTGTGTGGTGCAAGAGTTCTCTAGAACTCTTGGTGGTCATCAGACTTAATTAACTGTGGCATGTTCCAAAGATATTGCTCATCTGTACATATGGCCCCATAAGGAGAAACCCAACTCCATTTCTAACAGCCTCTGGCTGTGTGTCCTGACTATGCCAAGTGCCCAGAACACATGGTGTCTAACTCTGATGAGGGAGGGGAGGAGTTTGTCAGTCATGTGCTCTTTGTCAGCCTCTGCACTGGGCACTGGGACTTCAGGGCTGGACACAACTGCCTGAGCTTGTTCAAATGGGTCTCACTACTAAGGAAGAAGGTAGGACTTCCAGGCACAAATAAAACACCTGGAAGAGGCCTAGGGAGCAGCTCATCAGGCCAAGTGCCTGCCATACAAGCAGGGAGATCTGAGTTTGCAAATCAACTCATGTGACACTTTAGGTCTGTAACTCCAGTCTTAGGAAACACAGATAGGGGTAGAGAGGTCTCTGAAGCTTGTTCATCAGTTAACCAGGCTGAATCAGTGAGCTTTGGGTTCAGTGAGTGACCTTGTCTCAAAGCATACAGGTGAAGGGCTGGTGTGATGACTGAGAGGTAAAGACATTCTGAGTTTGATCCCCAGAGCCCGCAGGGCAGAAGGAGAGGACCTAGTTGCATAATGTGTCTTGACCTCCACATATATATAGTGGCACATGTATGCAGAGAGGATAGGAGAACAAGCGAGCTGAGGGAACTTGACAAGTTCCTAAGGGTGTGCAATTATCTCTCTGTATCTGTAAGTCCTGTGTTCAAGCTTTAACGAGTTATGGATCAAAGATAATTTGGGGGCTGGGGAGAGAGCTCCTAGGTTAAGATCTCAGTTCCAGCACCCACATAAAAGCCAGGTATGGTGGCTCACCCTTATAATCCCAGTACTGGGGAGAAGAGGTCACAAATCCCTAAAGCACACAGGCCAGCCAGTCTAGCTGTGTCAGTGAGTTGCAGGTTCAGAGATAGATTCTGCCTCAGAAACTAAGGTAGAGGGTGATTTGGGGAGGACTATGATCCTCCTCAGGCTTCCACACACTCCTGCACACACAAATGAACACCCTAAATATTTTGTAAGTATATCCCGGTAGCTGAGCATGGGTCTGAATCTGTTCACATTCTCTCCTCTATTTATAGAGAAAATGTGTTGTGTGTATATGACATTCATTGCACAGATAATAATCATAATTTCCATGTGTAAAAAAACACACCTGCAATGCTGAGCATAACAACCTAAGATAGATCAATTTTATAGACTAGACTTTCTCCTTTTTAAAGAAAGGTTTGAGACTATAATACACTGATTCTTCTTTAAAATTGGCACTTTGCCCATTTCTTTAGTACACAAAGTCCTGTCCCTACACCAGGCTCCTGCAAAGGCCACATACTCTGGGTCCTGTCACCTTGAACCTTTTCTCTGACCCTTCCAAACACAAAGTGTCTGTTATATGTATATGAGTTGTCTGGATAACTGAAGGGTGGCCTTTTACTGGCATTGGTATAATAGTTGTTCTCATAGTTGGGTTGAGTGTCTGATTTGGGGACAAAGTTCACAAAGGCAAGATTCATTAAGTGCTGAAGATACCATGACGCCCACATGAAGACCGTCTCTGTTGACTGTGGGTGCCTGGCCAACATGGCTTATATCTGGTTTCTATTTCATGGTATTAACTCCTTTCTCACTTGTGTCACTAACAAATTCAAGAGTGAGTGTGATTTCTCCTTTACTCATTCCCTCATTCACTGTTAATTCCCTGCATCCATGGGCATTTATCAATTGAGCTATAACCTAGTTCTCTTATTCTGTCATTCACCTCTGTCTAGCTTTGGTTATGAGATTATCTGTTGGCTCCTGTACCTTTGACAAGCCCCATTCATCAATTTGTGTGGTGTTTTGGTAGGTTTTTGTGCCTCTGTTTTGAGGAGTACATTATTTTCTAGCATAGGGTAGTCCAGCCTCATCAAATTTGTTTTTTTGCTCCTGTCCCAGAATAAACACATTTCTGAAGGATCCAGCCCTGGTCATAGGTATCAGATAATATTGGAAACTTTAGGCACCCATTTTGCTTGTTGCTATCAAATTACCTCTGTTTCGAATCACCTAGCTAACAAAGCAAGCTGTGTGTATTGACTCGCATAGACAGGTATATTTTGATGGTGCCTGTGTTGATCTATGAAGCCTGTAATGAATTGGCACTGATGTCTCCAACTGTGATCGGTTACCATATGCATGCAGGACCATCCTCCACAGCAGCCTGGTGTGGGCCCAGTTCCTCCCTCATTCTTGTTGAAGGTTTCAAGTATAACTGTAGGTTGTGCTTGGATGCAATATTTGGATGCTAACAACCGCTTAAGACAGGGACTATTCTCTCTTGAATGAGGTTGGTTGGTCAAGGCTCTGTATGTCTCTCCTATGACTAATGTGTTGTACTGAGCTTTGCCAGGTGAGTAAGTCACCTTGCTCCTGAGACACATATACTATAGCCGTGTCTGGGATTCCTCATCTCCTGGACCAGGGCATTCTCCACTGAGACGTAATTCACATGGGCAGCATTCTGTGTCTTGGAAAGCCAACTCATAATGGACCCTGGTTCCACTGTCCTTTGTGTTCTTCAGTGAAGGACACTTCCCTTCGTGTAACTAGTCCCCCACTGAGACTCTTCCTGGATGATTCCAAGTTGTGTCAAGTTGACAGTTAGAGCTAGATTTCACACCACTGGAACATTCTAGGTTATTCCCATTGCTTACATGTAGCCTAGGCAGCTTTCTTCTTCCACAATGTGCTCCTTCAGTCCTTTGGAACTCCTTTGTCCTATGGAACTGACTGATTAGGATCATGTGGGAAGATCTTGTCTGGCCTTGTAAAGACCTTCCAGCCACAAAATCGCAGACTGTGTGGTGCCCTCCTGGAGTTTTTAAATGTGGGCACTGTCTGTATACCTTGTGTACTAGGTATTCCATGACGACTTTCTCCTGCACTTTGGCTGGGTTCTGTCTCAGTTTGGAATTATCAGTTCTTTGCACATATCTGAGGCAAGTTCCTTACCAGAGAAGAGCTCCAAGTGCTTCTCCTGCCTGTGGCTGTTTTCATTGTCTGAACTTTTACAACTGAGAAACAAGTCTCTTATTTCAGTGAAGTAGATTTACCTGTTATTGTCTTTCATCGACTGTGTATTTGGTGTTGTGTCAAAGCCCCATTGCCAAACCCAAGGACATCTTAATTTTATCCTTCATTTCTCTGTAGGATTTGGAGAAATGTCTTCATTTTCTAAACCTAGGGTACATGTTGCATTAATATCATGAGGTAAGGTCTGTGTGTGGACACCTTTGGCATGTGGATATCCAGTTACTCCATTGCCACATGCTGAAGAGACTTTTCTTTGGCCATGGAATTACCAAAGATGGTTTGACCATTTGTGGGGGGCAGGGTTCTATTTCTAGGCGCTCCACTCTGTTCCATTGATTTACACATCTACATCGAATCAATATCCTCTGTCGTGATTGTTGTGGCTCTATAGTAAACCTTGAAGATGGATAAAAAATTTCAAAATTAGTTTTTAGTTTCAACAAAAGTAAGGTGTATGATGGATGGTTAAGTAAACAACACAGAGAAGAAACAGAGCTATTTAGAAAAAAAACTGAAAACACCTAGATAATTAACTGACAAGAAAGTAAAAGCCAATTTTTTAACTATGCAGATGTGGGGTGTGTAAGCCATTTCTTTCCAAAGAGTGTGAGAAACAAGGAAAAGCAACTGTGCAGTTAAAATAAAACATCTGTCCCAACAGGTGATCCAGACTGGGGCCGGCAGCACCAAGCCAGACCATTGCCAGGTGCACCTGAGGATGTGATGAACCTGGTCGAGCACCTCGGCTGTCTTCCTTCGCCAGACCTACAATGCCAGCCAGAGAAACAGGGAAAAAAATAACACAAACTGGAATCAAAAGCCATTCTAAAGAAGCACCTTCCTGGTACTTCTCAGTGCTGTCAGGGTCATCATAAATGAGGACAGTCTGAGAAACAACTTCAGCCCCCAAGAGGCTGAGGGCACAGGGTTTCCCCAGACAAGGTCCTCAGGCAGAAAGGACACCCTGGGAGAAAGTGTTAACTTCAGCCACCAACCTCAGACCCAGAAGAGTGGCACATGCCTGGAATCCTGGCACTCTGGGGGCTGACGCAGCAGAACTGCCCTGAGTGTGAAGTCAGCCTCAGCTATACAGTGAGTTCCAGTCCAGACTGAGCTGCAGAGTGAGATCCTGTCCCCCAAACCAAAATAATACCAAAATCATCAATAACACAATAATAATAATAATAATAATAATAATAATAATAATAATAATAAATAATTATCACCACATCTATTTCAGATCATCAACTAAGATGTACAAGCCTGAGAAACGGAAATATTAGGGAGTAGCTAGGGGAACAGGGCACTCTCATGGGGGCACATGCAACACTATATTATCTTTGCAAATTTTCCCATAAATCCCAGATAAATTTATTTAAATACAAATGTGTGGGAAGCCACAACTTGGTCGCACTGCAGCCCCTGGGACATGGTGACAGGGAGCTCTGTACACACCTGCAAGTGCTGGTGGAAGGAAGGCCACTTGCATGTGTGGGAGGCACTGGCTGCTGTGTCTCTGTCCCTCCTCATGCAGAGAAGGATGGTCCTGTTTTCTGAAATATCCACGGGGAAGAGCTTTCAGAGAATAACCAGGCCACCTTTTTCTTTTTCTTTTTTTCCCCCGTACCAGCATACCCATTGAGAAAATGTGACCCAAATTACATCCTGTAGACACCGTGCTGTCATGTTCCTGTCAAGCCCACACTGTTCAGCTCTCTCCCAGGGGTTTGAAAGAACCCTGAGCTCCAGTTGCAGACAGCTGGCCTTGCCCTCAGCCCTTCCAACTGAGACCTGGGGACAGGAGAGCCCGGCCATCAACACCTGCACTTCCCACCCCCAGGGACCAGCTGCCCTGTTTCCTTGTGGGAGCCAGGGAATGGCAGGGCCTCCCAGACTAATTACCACATCTTCCCAGCAGGCACCTCACCACTTTGAGTTGTTCCTGCTCCTGTTTTACAGGGCCTAGTTGAGAGGCTTTTTCTAAAGCAAACCACAGTGACTCCACAATTGAAAGGTCACCTCTGGGGTCTCAAGGGAGCCTAGCTGCAGACTGGTTTCTTCTCAATAAAATGCCAAGTTCTCAGGAAAGTGAGAAATTTTGGGTGAAGGGTTATATTTTCCAGAATAGTCATGTCTTCCTCTGAAGCTCTGGATTCACACTGTGTGGAGGCATGTTGTATCCAAACCAAGGGTTCCAGATGCCCAAATCAAACTCTCTTGAGAGCTTGCTCCCCACAACTCTTAAATCTTCCTACCTCTCTTTGGGAATGTGTCTACCTGGCCCCTTGCCTGGGTCTTCCTGGTTTGTCTTAAAGTTGCACTTTTGTGGTTTGACTCTTTGAAGCTGTTACAGTGAGTACCTGTGTTATGTCAACTACACCCATCAGAGCAGGCTTCAGTTGGTGGCTTTGTCCTGTCAACTGTGCTCATAAGGTTGGGGCTTTGGTGGGTGCCCGTGTCCTGTCAGATGCACCCATCAGATGGGGCTTTGCACGGTGTTTGTCTTCTGAGCATTCCCTCACTCTCTAGGACTCTTGGAGCCATAGGCTCTTGTTACATATTCTCTGCCCCTACCCTTGTATCTCCCATTGCCCCTACTTCCTAGTATCGTGGGCCTATTTGTTATGGGCAGTGCAAGACTTGTGGGTGTGTAATAACTGTGTTTATAGTGGCAGCAATGCAGCCTATTCATTAGTGTTTCTCTATATGAATAATTGCCTCTCATTACATGAGTTCATACTGATGATCCTAGGGCCCCACCAGTACTGTCTTAGGGTTCTGGTCTCTCTGAATTGCTGTTCTGCAGAGCCTCACCATCAACTGAGAACCCCTGCCTGGATCATGCCACCCAACCTGCATGTTAGTGCTTATTTTATGTGTATAGGCACAGTGGTCTCAAAAGTTAGTACAGCCTCCAAAATCTGCCTGCCTCCCTTGATACCTTGCTCACTGCCTTCTGGTACCTCTTGGTATTGCTTCTGATGCCCCAAAAGACTGTCTGCCCTCACATTCTGAACCAGAGTGTCATTCTAAGACAGCAAACATCTCAGGCTGGCACAGTTTCCCTATCTCAAGGACAAGCTGAGGTTGTCTTTATCCCATTCCTGTCCATATCATGGATATTCTACAACACCAGCCTATTGGGGTGGCCTGAGAAGGGCTGACAGGCTCTACTGGTGAGGTCTGAGTAGCAGCCACTGAGTATGAGGCAGGTTGCAGTATCAGACTCCCTGTCTCTTTCTTGCTGCAGAGAATACCCCACCCAGTACCTGGCCTGTCTTCAGCACCATGGTCAGCGGCAACCGGGCTTCCCCTTGTAGCCTTCTGCTGAGCCTGACAAGTCCTCCTTCCTCAGGTGGGACTGACAATCTATGGGTGTCTCACCACAGGCCCAATAACTCCTATAACCTCCCCATCAGCTCCTGCAGTCCCTTTTTGATTCCACATCCCTCAAGCCTATGTGTTCTCCTCAAGCCTAGCTCCAGCCACCCTAAAAGCCTTCCTTCTTATGCAAATGCCCAGCCCCCCACCCAATCAATGCCAGTCTGATGTGGCATCCAGACTCTTGTCACCCATGAGGAAAGGTCAGAAGTCTCCAGGGTCACTTGGCCAAGTGGAAGAGTACATGTGGGGCTAGAATGCTGAGATCAGCTTTGAGCTTAGGCCTTCCGCCACAGATGTGTGAGCTGGTGAAAGGGAATCCAAATGGCCTGTGTCTGTCCCTCTCAAATTGCTCCACGTGACCTTTCACCCTAACCATCTTATTAAGCTGTATGCTTACACTGGCTTCTCCCTGTTCCTATTTTCTCATTCTTTGTGCCTGACCCATCCACCTAGACTGTTCAGAGTGGGAAATGGTCTGCAACAGAAGTACTTTCAGTTTAGAATAAGTGGTTTTGTTAAGTATATAGTGAGCAAAAGTAAAGAAAATGAATAAAAAGTAACAGAATACACAAATAGAATGCAAAACACCACCAAGTCAGGGGCTTACAACACCCAGCAGGAGTGGCTGGGGAAGTCCCACGGAAACAGTCCAGCTGGAGTTCCCAGCAGAGCTGTGCCTCCATGGACAAGCTCCTGGCCTGCCACCCCACTGCAGGCATTCTTATACTGTGGGATAAAGAACAATTCTGTCTAGTGTGAATGGTTTACCTTTTAGCTGTTATCAAGGGTGCACTGTTTTTAACACCTTTAGCTATATTCTATTCTCCTTTTTTCATACCACAGAACCAGGGCCAGCCTGACCAGGAGAGAGTTTTGGATGATACTTGAAATCAACATGTTTGAGTCTGGGGGCAGGAAGGGGCCAGGCACTTCTTGACCTCAGAGCCAGCTCTCAACAAGCACAAACAGTACAGGACAATTTATCAGTATAATTTATATTACATCGACTTAGATTCATTAATGAATAGATTCATTAATATGAGCATAGAGATGAGTGACAAGGTTCTAATTAAGACACACATCTCTACAGGGAGCTGCATAAGCCACACAAGTGTCTGCACTTGTCTCCTGGGGTGTGCCTGTCAGCCAGAGTCTTAGTTAGACAGCCACCAGTGTGGCTGTGTTTACAGTCTCATGCCCTTTCCCTCTCTGATCTTTGAGGTCTCAAGCAGGAAGACTTTCCTTCTCTCTATACCACCATACACTAGAGCATCAGCCTTCTAGACAACTATCTCTAAAAACTGAAAATAAATCAAGAGGGAATAAGCTTACAAACCTGATTTTTATGAGATGTAGTTTTAGCAGGAGTTCCTAGTGAAATGGAGCAACCTGAAACAACCATGTTCCATGAGATGGGATGGGTTTTATGTCAAAGAAAAATGCAACCAATTCCACATTTTAAAGGAAGGCTTTAGTGGAAAGTAATGATAATAATAATAATAATAATAATAATAATAATAATAATAACAACAACAACACAGACACATTATAAAACCTCTACCCAACTTATATTGTGGTTTGTGAAAATGTGATTCATGGTGCTATATTAAATATTAAAACCAATGTAAGATTTAATCCAAATTTATAGAGCAGTTTTGCTTAATTTACTGTCTATCAAATAATTTCTTTTACAGATAACTTTGAAAGTGGTACATAAATAATAAAGCAGGCCCATGCACCCCGCCCCCATTATTTTACTGCAGCTCAGTATTGAAATTGAACTTGATGACATCTAATTTTCTCTGGAATTTGTGTCCCTTTCTCTCCTTCTCAGTGACCTTCAATGGGGCTAGCCCATGATTCCATGGTGAGTTCCTGAGTTCCTTTCAAAGCTGAGGCCGTTTCCAAGGATGTTTGACATAACCTTGAGAACTTTCTTCCTGGCGGTGGGCCAGTGCTCAGCAAGATGACATTCCTAAGAACACTCAAATTAAAGATGTCAGGGAAGCCAGAATTTAGACCCTCTTCTCTGGCCTCTGCAAAAGTCTCACTCTGATAATGAACTGAAGTGCTACCACACTTCACTTCATTTCATGTTTTCACACTGTGATCCCTCTGACATCTTCCCAGATGGGTGGGGGAGGAAGGATCACACCAAAGAGGGTGATGCAGGCCAGCTGCTGCAGATACACGCCAATAGTGGTGCTCCAGTTGCTGCAGCACAACAGGAGGACACATACTGTCACCTCAAGATAATGGACTTTCAGTTGAAGTGTGCCCATGGCCTCAACTATTTGAAGATGAAGTGCTCAGACCATGGGCTTCTTTTGTTTAGATTATGGGACCTTTGGAAGATGGAGCCTTGTTAGAGGAAGTGAGTCGCTGGAGGCAGGCCTTTATATTTTGATAGCCTGACTTCCTATCTGTTCTCTGCTTCCTGATTGCAGAGGCCATGTGGCCAGCCACCCCAAGCTCCTGTTGTCACACCTTCCCTGCCATGATGGAGTGTGTCCCGCCAAACTGGGAGCCAGAATGAATCACCCTCTACCTTAAGTTCATTGACAGATAATTATTCGGTCACAGACATGAAAAAAATGGAGGTGATTTGGTGGAGTTGTTCAGAAAGATGGTCCAGGGGTTGGGGTTCATTGATGGTCGTCTCAGCCAGCTGTGGACACCACATGTTTGGCAACCTCTGGATGCCAGCCCCCAAGGGACTTCTGGGACTTGATGTCAGAAGAGTGTGTCTGTCCCCAGAGTCCTAGGTTTCTTGCAGAGAACCAGCAGTGACATCACCAGACATCAGGTGCATTTTTGTTGAGCTAACTTAGAGGAGGTGGAGGGCTACAAAGGCAATTCCTCTCTGTTTCCCATGGAAGCCAGGCTTATCCTTCAGACTCCTTGGATCTGGTGTTTCGTAGCTCCCGAGAGTTGCATGTTTCCCAAATCTCAAGAGCAGAGTGAAGACCTCAGGTGCTTTCTCTCCACACCACCTCCTACAACAGATGCAGGAGAATCGCCACAGAAAGCACTTGCTGTGCACTTTCTGTCTCCAGGTCAGTAGGTGCAGGGAACTCACTTCTCCAAGCCCTGCCCTCATCCTGGGGAAAGAAACACTTGGTTAATTTTTAAAGTGTGGCCTGTGACAGGGACTTGTTCTCAATGTTCACTCAGACCATACAAGTCAACAGAAAGAGAAGGATGGGAAGAGGCACAGAAGAGATGGAGAAGGCCCTGGAGTAGAATTGGTCCAAGAGGAGCATCTCAGGTGGATAAAAGGTGACAGGGTGACCACATCAAGGTCCAGAGTGGATGAAGGTCTCACGTGGCTGCAGTGATGTCTTCTCAGGGGCAGCATTAGGGATGCCTCTCTAAGCTGTGGATATGGTTGTCCTGGAGACCATGGTCAGGCCCAGTCAGGCCCCCATAGCTTCCATAGCAGCAAGAGAGGGGTAAGAGTAGCAAATAAATAGAGCTAAGGAGAGAGTGGCCTGGGGAGGAAACAGTAAGGCTTCACTCCCCCTGCCCACCCAGGAGCACCTCTGCCTCCAGCTCATCCAAGACCTTGACTTTGGGTGTCACAGGAGCTAGGGGTGGCCTCCATGACGCCTCTGCAGAACAGGTGGTCAGGCACCTGTCTCATGTGGAATTCCCAAACACCCAGAATGCAAAACAATGGCAAAAAAAGATGTCCCCAGAAAGCTCAGTGCTGTGCTCTGCTGCAGTCTGGAGTGTCTCTGAACCAGCCTGAACCAACTCCAACCAAGTTGCCATTCAGCCCTGAGCCTCACCACTTCTCCTGGACCCAGGGTCAAGGGTTCTAGATCCATTCCCAATATTAGTAGATCTATGATCTTGAGCAGGTCTATGAAATAACAACACTATCCCATCTTGGATGTATGTGGTATTTTGTCGTCTCTGGACTGTTTACATGCAGCCTAGAGGCTCTGGCCATCATAACCCTCAGTCAGCCATTAAGACCATGTGACAAGAGCCTGGGCTCCAGACTCTCACTCTGCAGATTCAGGGTTCCACTCAGCCCTCCAGGCATGTCCCAAGTCTATCATTAATGCCCCTTTCCTCGCTGTGTCCTAATTCTTGGGAGACCGTAAGTGTCTCAGAGCCAAGTTAAATATGGCAGAGCACAATGCATCCCAGGGGTCACACAATAACGAGCACACAAGCACAATGCTTCAAGACACCGTTGGACACAAATGGAACAGGAGGCTGTGGGCTGAGCTCACTGTCACAGAACTGATGGAAATCAGACAATTGATCATCTCTGCGTGCTGGAAGTGTCTCTTGAACTTGCATTCCCTGCCAAGCTCCCTAGGAAAAATCCCTTCAGCAAAGCAATCCAAATCCAGGTAATTATCCAGAAGCCATAGGGGCTCCTTGGGCATATCACTTCCAACTGTTGGAGGCTATGGGGACAATTGGGCTGTGCCATCCCTTCCATGGTTTCACTCTCAGCTCTTTGCTGTCCTTTCATTTCTTGTCACTCTGTCAGGTCAGGTCCCGGCTTAGCTTGAGAAGATGGCTGCAATGAGGTCAAAAACACACATCTACTTCTGACGGGATGCTTAGCCTTCCTATGAGCACAGCTCAACACAAGCTCATGGCATCCTTCTCTTCCTTTCTTTCTCTTATCCTCCTCCCTTTTCCTCTCTCCTCCAATTCCTTCCCCTTCTCTCACAAGACTGTGCCTGAGTCCAGAAGGCAGACCTGGCACAACTCCAGGTTCACAGCACCTGGCTGCGGTTTTTCTAGGAGAAACTATTGGACCTCATGCTGCACCCAGTCTGAATGGCTTCAGATGGTAGTGGGGGCAGGGCACGGAGTGTGACCAGCCACCACATTGAATTGTCTGTGATGAATCCCAAGGGGACACAATTAGATAGACAGGACAGAGGAACTGTCAGCCACTACCCTCCCCTCCTCAGACCTAGGCCCTGGATACTTCAAAGCAGAACCATCAGGCAGCCTCTAGTCACTGCTGTGCAGCAATTGATGGCAAAAGTTCCAAGTACCTCACTAGCTAGTGACACAGAGTGTTCTCCAGCACCCAACAGTCCCCAGTGGGGTCACACATTGTCCTACTCTCTAGCTCACCCACACCAGCTCCCGGCCTCTTCTCATCTCTTTCCCCACTGTCTGCTCTTCCTAGAGCACCACCAACACAAACATGTCACAAATACAACACATACACACACACACACCACATACACACATACACACATATGCCACACACATACATACACACATATGCACACACACATACACACACCCACACACATACACACACACACACACACACCACACATACACACACATATGCACACACACATACACACACCCACACACATACACACACACACACACACCACACACATACACACCTATACCACACACACACATACACACATATGCACACACACACTTACACACATATACAACACACACACACACATACACACACACACACACACCACACACATACACACCTATACCACATACACACATACACACATATGCACACACACACTTACACACATATACAACACACACACACACACACATACACACACACACAGATCACTTGCTACCTGCCTGCAAGTCTTTGTCTTGGAGCCCATTGCTTGCGACCCATTGTTTCCTAAAGAAGCAGCTGTCCCAGAGACTGTGGTGAGACCCCCATTCCCAGGCAGCAGGAGGCTGTTTTCACAAGGCAGTCTGGGAGGCGATGTGTATGGTCTCCCACCTCTCCCACACCAATTGTTCACTCAGCCTGAGGAAAGGGAATGGGAGGACTCACCATTTGGTAAAATTCTATAAACCAGCCTCTAAGAGCAACTGGGGCAGTGGGCTGGGTCCCCTTGACACTCCAAGGCTTTCAACACTGACTTCAATCCTACTCATAGTCTATGAAGCCACCACTTGCTTCAGTGTGAATGTCATGTCTGTAAATGGCTGCACTTGAAGATGAGAAACTTGTGATACTTTCAACCCAGTTTTGTATTCAGCTTGATTGTGAAAACAAATTATCAAATAATTCAGTGCCGAGTGAAGAATAGGAGCCCCAAGAAACAGGAAGGAGACAAGAAGCATGTAACAGAGAGGAGGGCCTGGAGGAGCAGTGCCAGCTCTGGCTCAGGGATCCTGCACTCACCCTCCCAACACACCTGGAGGTGATGTGTGGCTGTCCTAGGAGAGGGCAGCACCAGGCGCTGTAGGTCCTGTGCATAAGATCACAGGGGCTTCTCTTCATTTGATTTACAGATTAAAACCAGTCCCCAAAGTAAATATGCCTTGCAGGCTGGAAATGTTTCATTAACCAAGTTTCGTAATTAAGCCTGGTGTGACCTTGGCTTCCTCCACAATACCAGGAAATAAAGGGACCTCCACTCTGCTCTGATTTCACCAAAAGAGAATGGCTTTCCTCTTACAGAAGTCACGCTTCCCAGAATCCCTTGCAAATGTCTCTGTGTTCTAAAACGTGGGCTGCAAAGAGATGATGGAATCTAGGTTTAAACTCACAAGGTCCTAAGCTGGGAGGGATCAGGATCTACGCCAACTCAACAATCTTGAGGAGTTTGGGTGACTTTGGGATGTCAGTGCCTTCTTGTTTGGCTATGAAGACAGACTAACACTCTGCAGACTGCCTCTCTGTTCTCCACACAGACAGGCACCCCCTCCTTGTGGTTCAACAGGGATGGAAGAGTTACGTCCTCCACAGACTCAATTCCATACCCAGTCTGAAGGACTCCATACCAATCCTAAGCTCTGGCCCGTGTGTCTGCCTGCGGCTCTCCCCTTCTGTTGAGAGCTGTTACCTGATATGCCCTCACACCCAAGAGTGGGCACCTCAGCACATAACGCTCACTGTGGCAGTAAAGGACAGAGAGAAGCTGGGCGTTTGTCTACGATGGTGATGTGTTCAGCACCTGACTTGCAGGTGTTTTGTAAATTCCACAAAGTCAGAAGTTGTGTCCATTGGGAAAATGGGAGTCTCCTGGTGCCAGGTGCTTGGTAATAACGACCCAGATATAGACAAGGTGGCAGATGACCATGGTGTGACTACAGTGAGGATAGTGGTGTGGCAGTGGCTACAGAATACAGAGGTCACATGGTTGCCTAGAGACATGGTTCTGAGCAAGCCACAGATGAGATGGATGCGATGGGTGTGCATAGGACAGGGGAGGATCAGATATGGACAGGGTGAGGGGGCAAGGGGAAGGAGAGGAGGGGAGACGGCTCCAGGTGGGATAGGAGAGGGTGTGAGTCAGCATACAGACACAGACACGGCCATAAGCACAGACATCCATGTGTGCGATGAGGACACACAGACACTGGCATTGAGTGCCGTGTGATGCAGGTCTGGTGGATTCCAGACACAGTGAACGAGAAGTCAACTCTCCTTACAGCCCACTCTTCCTCCCAAGGCTTCCCCACTCAGACACCCAGGCAGAGAAGACTATGTCTCCTCCCTGGAATCCGGGCATTTCCCTGTATTTAGAGTGTAGAGGAGCAGGGCAGCAATGTCCTCCACGCCTGTCCAATCCTAAAAACACCTGGGAGACTCACAACAAATGCATGTTTCTGGCTGCGCCCAGCCCCACAGAGTGACACTTGGGGCCCAGGAGCTTGCTGATGACATTAGTCCAGGAGTCACCGGCCTGACTCCTTGGAGCATAAATGAACTTGGACATTTGGTTCAGAACTGAGGAACTGTTGGTGTTCGGGGCTCTACATGCCCCTGTGGGATGATTCACTTCAATGAGTACAGCAAACAAAAGAGCCAGAATGAACGAAAACAAGGACTGCTTTCTGAACTTGCAACTCCAAAACTCCCTCTTTCCCTCAACTAAGCCTGGTTTCCATGGACAGAGGCTGTAGGTCCACCATTACTAGGGGGAGGAGCAGGCTGCCAGCTAAACTGCTGCCTTCACCTCAGGGACTGTGCCTCCCTCCAGCTTCTAGTGGCTTCTCTGCACAATTGTTAAAGTCACAATTGTCCCCCTCCCATGCACTGCCTGTTCACTGGCCCAGGCAGAGCCAACAAAATATGGAAGTTTCGTGCAATTTCATACAATTAGTAAACTCAATGGATAGAATGAAGAGGGAGTCTGGATCCAAAGATGCCACCTCACGGAGGTGGGATTCAGAGCACCCAGGGTTCCCTGGTTCCTCTGGAGCTCATGAAGCCACAGGTGAACTGCCCACAGCCCCTCGCGTCTCACCTACACCAAGTTCATGTTTGTAGACGGACAAATCACAAGGCAGGCAGAGCAGATGTGATCCAAGGTGGACAGGCATCAGGGAGGGAAGATGGAGGGGACTCTTCACGCTCTTAGAAAGTCCTGTATTGTCTCTCTCTAGTCACTGTCCCCAAGCATTAGAGACAGTTGAGGGTAGTTTGCATTTGCCATTCGGATGTAACTCTCTGCTGTAGACATCACAGACAATAAATGTCTCAGAATCAGATACCAGATGCTTTTATCACAGCTGCTCACCTTGGCCAATGCAGCCATAGGCATTCCTCTGCCCCGACAAATTTTTATTTATAAAATGAAGTTGTGTGTCTATGGCCTAAGTGCTGCAGTGTTCTGGTCCCGGGGTCTAAAGGATCACCGGGGAAGTGTTTTGCACATGGATGATATTATGAAGCAGGGGACATGGGGCCAAAGTGGGGCAGCACAGACCCTCAAAGTTGATCTCAATGAAACAACAGGACCAAGTCACAGAGTCCCTCAGACTCACGTCTGTGTGTGTCAGTCAGGAGTCTCCAGAGAAATAGAACTGATAGAGTGTGTGTGTGTGTGTGTGTGTGTATGTGTGTGTGTGTGTGTGTATCTGTCTCTCTGTGTGTCTATTTATCTATGTGTATGTGTCTCTGTGTGTGTCTATTTGTCTGTGTGTCTGTCTGTCTGTTTTTGTGTGTATGTGTGTGTGTCTGTCTGTATGTGTGCACGTGTGTGTCTGTGTGTCTTTGTGTCTGTGCATGTGTTTGTGTATGTCTCTGTGTGTGTCTATTTATCTCTCTCTGTGTGTGTCTATTTGTCTGTGTGTCTTTCTGTCTGTCTGTGTCTCTGTGTGTGTGTTTGTCTTTATGTGTGCACATATGTGTTTGTGTGCCTGTGTGTGTCTGTGCATGTGTGTGTATGTCAGTCTCTCTGTGTGTCTGTCTCTGTGAATGTTGTGTGTGGCTATGTGTGTTTGTGTCTCTGTGTGTGTCTGTATGTGTGTCTATTCATGTGTGTATGTGTCTGCATCTCTGTGTGTCTGTCTGTCTGTGTGTGTCTGCATCTCTGTGTGTGTCTGTCTGTCTGTGTGTTTGTGTGTGTCTGTCTATCTGTGTGTCTATGTATGTGTGTGTCTGTGTGTGTAGGCTTATGGGGTATGGGCTGGGTAGTACAACAGTATCTCTCTGTACACTGGAGAGACTGGTAGCTGCACAGTCCATGAGGCTGGATACCTCAGTAATCCCAACCCTGGAGGATTCCTGGAAAGCCTCTGGTCTTTAGTCCATGTTGGAGGCTGAAGAAGCTGGGTTCTTATGCTAGCAAAGGACAGCAGCAGCAACAATGCAATAGATGCACTCACTGGCAATATGTGATGGACAGAATGCAAAGAGCGCTGTTTAGTTTTTTTTCCTTCCTGGACCTCTTTATATGTGGGTCCCTGACAGGAGGTGCTGCCCACTCTAGGAGACAGCCTTCCACACTCAGTCAACACTTCCTAGAAACACTGTCATACAGCCACCCACTAATGTGTCTCTTAGTTGATTCCAGAAAGAAAGAATCAAGTTGACAACCAAAGTTAAACCACCACACTGAGCTAAGGCTGCCCTAAAGGGTCAAGCCTCATCTTAACTAGTTCTGAAGGAGCCTCTGTACCAGAAAGAAAAGCAACCAGGGTGCTGACTAGTACACTGTCACCCTGCTGACTAGTTGACTAGTTCACTGTCACCTTGCTGACTAGTTGACTAATATGCTCTCACTCTTAAACGCTGATGCCTGGTCTTCCCAGAGAAGGGAGGGTTAGATGGTGGATGCCTCTCAGCAGCCATGATCTTCCTCTCTGACTTGCAATGTGCCTGTATGGGCCGAAGCTTTTGCAAACCAATACCACAGATTCTGTCAGGTCCCTTTCCTGTAACTCTGTAGGCGTCACTGAGCACAGTTTCTCCAGAAGCACTGCAGTGGCAGCAGAGCCAGGGAGTCACTCATACACAGGGGAAACCAAGGCAGATGGCAATCATCACCCTCACTTTAGGATGGCCCCCGAGGAATAGACAACACAGACTGGGACCAGAGAGACTTCAGCCACTCTCCAGTGACTCTTAAAGCAAGAAGCCAAGGTTCTGTCCTCCTTCAAGGTCCCGCAGTCCTATAATTCTCTCTGGTGAGGCCAGCAAACCAGAGGTAATGTTCCATCTTTAAGAGCTACAAACCCTGCCAGGCGGTGGTGGCACACACCTTTAATCCCAGCACTTGGGAGACACAGGCAAGCAGATCTCTGTGAGTTTGAGGCCAGCCTGATCTACAGAGTGAATGCCAGGACAGGCTCCAAAGCAATACAGAGAAACCCTGCATCCAAAAACCAAAAAGAAAAAAAAAAAAAGATCTACAAACCCTGCTGTGACTTCTCACATACCACCCCATCCCAGGAGAACCCCAGGGGACTCGGTCGTTCCACAGACCATGGATTTAGTCTTAGCAAATAGATTTAGTTTCCACATCAATGGAAAGGCAGCTGTGTTTCTGCAGCAATCTGATCGATGCTGGGATAGATTTCCTATTCAATAAAGGAAGCTAAGTAGGAGGTGTTTAAGGAGCTTGAGAAGTGGTCACAACCCAAAGCAAAGTGATCTAACTGCTGGTGAGAGGGCTGATGGTTCCTTTCTGTCTGTTTGTTGTGTTTTCTTGAAACAAGCTATTGCTTCCAACTCACAGTGCAGCTCTGACTGGCCTCAACCTGTGATTCTCCTGCCTCCACTGCCCAGATGCTGGGATTCTAGGTGTGGGCCACCAGATGTGGCTGCACTGGGATTCTGGGTGTGGGCCACCAGATGTGGCTGTACCTGGCTCTTAAGGCATGTAATTAAGAAGTTCTGTGACTGGCTGGAGAGAACTCCACAGTTAAGAACTTACTGTTCTTGTGGAGGAGGTCAGGCAGCTAGTGGTCTCCTGTAACTCTAGCTCCAATGTCCCTGACCTCCATAGGCACCTGCACTCACTCCATACACCTGAATAAAGACAGACAGACAAACAGACAGACAGACAGACAGACAGACAGACAGACAGACACACACACACACACACACACTTAAACTAAAGGAAATATTTTTTAATATTTATTTAAGACAGAGGACCCGTGGGACTATGGTGATAATGAGCCCCCTGTCCTCTTCTTTGGATTGCTCTGCACTTCTTGCCTGGTATCTCAACAGTGTGTGAGCTGATTTCTCTGATGCAATATTGGGAGTTTCTGGATGGATTGATGTGACATCTGCCTCTAGCCAAACCTAACAACAAGATCTGCACCTGAAAAGTACCTCTTCTAGGTTTACCCCAGTGACCTTAGCTACTCTGAAGCCAAAATTAGAGCAGGGCTTGGAGAAATAAGACCAACCTCTGCTTCATGAGGTGGTAGACACCATCATTTTCTCCCCAGTGCTTGCTAAGCCCCATAGCCCTGTCACTCACACTCTGCCTCTGACGTCAGCCTTCTGTTCCGACAGGCCTGCTCCCTACCCCAGCATGCTGTGTCTCACACATTCTTTGAGCTGACATTCCCTTCCCTGTATCTTTGCAGGCTCATTGGCTCATTTATAGTTGCCTCCATTGAGTGTTTGTGGGAGGTGGGGAGTGTGTGTTTGCGTGCGAGTAGGTGCACATGTATGGGGAAAGGAGACAGCCCTGTTATCATACCTCAGGAGCTGACCATCTTTTTAAGGTATCTTATTGGCCTGGAGCTCGCCAAACCAACTTGGCTAGCTGGCAGGCCACTGAACCCCAGGACTGCTGTTCTAAGCCTCTCCACACCCTGTTTTATCCATGTGGGTTCTAGAGGACTGAGCCAAGGCCTTTATGCTTGTAAGGGCTGGACTATCAGTCCATTCCCTTGCCCCCTTTCTATGCCGACCCCAATTCTCCCTCTCCCAAGGCTCCACAATGTTCTGTCCCATGCAGAATGATTCCTAGGACTCATTTTCAACACCTACTGTTAAAGTATATTTTTAATTTTCTCTCCAAGTATAAAGGCCGTGATTCTTGAGACCAAAGAGAACCTAGTGGGTATTATATTTGTTTTGCTTCTGCTTTAGATAACAAACATCACTGGTCAGTACCTGTAAAATCCATACACATATACATATACATCATATACATATATACATATATATACATATACACATACATATATATACTTATACACACACACACACACACACACACACACACACACACACACACACACACACATATATATATATATATATATATATAATATATATATATATATATATTTGTAAGTGGGGAAATTGCCAAGATCAGCAGAGAGCTAAATCACACTATGCCAGCAAAGAGAATACAGGATTCCTCAGACACAGCTGCCTTATGAATGATTATCACAGCCCCAGGGGAAAAGTCAGGTCCCCAGAAGTCACAACCTTGACTCCTCCAGAGGCAATGGAGCCAGCATTAGACAGAATGGCCTTTCCAAGTCCATTTCTGGACAAAAACACTGAACTACAGTTCCCTCTGTCCTTTCACTGGGGTCTCTGAGAAAGTCTTGGGTCTGTCTGGTTCCTGGTGTTGCCAGTTTCTTCCTTTAAATGCAATAGTGGGGAGATGGAGCTGAAAGCAGCCACCATTGGAGGAGTGATGGTGGGACTGAGCCACAGGGCCCATTCCTGAAATGGGATCAGTGACGACTGGAGTACAACTGTACTGGAACATACTTATCGTTTCCTATAAAATCAAGCCCTCCCTTTAACCAGCCATCCTATCACCATCATGGAAATGAAAGTGTCTGTGTAGAGAACCTCACACAAGGCGTTAGGGGTGCATCGCTGTGTCCCACCCCTGGAGAGTGGATGGACACACTGATGGCATGCAATACAAGTCTACACTGAAAGGAGGGAGCTCCTGGTGAGGTGAGTGAGTCCCAGCTGTCTTTGCTACTGGAAGAAGCCAGACTCTGGGCCTTGTGCCCTGCAGCATTCTGTTTACTGAACATCCAAGAGCAGGCAAGGTGGGTAGGGCAGGAATAGAGCCAAATTGCCAGGGGCTCAGGTGAGAAGAGGCTCTGAGTTCTTATGGTGACGGTGACATGACAGGACACATTTGTCAAAACTCACAGAACTGCATACTAACAAGGCTGACTTTTACCGCGTTGAAATTATAACCTAAGAAAAAGATACTATTTCTAAGCCAGCAGCTCCTCAGAATTGCAGGTTCAGAACCTCACCAGGTCCTTTGGGAAACAATTTGGAGAATATGAGCCTAGCTTCTTGCCTGGTGCCTTCTAGATCATTCTGTCGCTCACCACCTTGGGTAGTAGCAGCCAGTGGGCACAGTGACTTCCTCACATCGTGTGTGTGTGTGTGTGTGTGTGTGTGTGTGTGTGTGTGTGTGTGTGTGCGTGTGCATGTGTGTACATGTGTCTGTATTTGTGCATGCATGTTTGTTATACCAGTGCATACATGCATGTGGAGACCAGAAGGCAAGCTCCTGTGTCACCAACCTTAGGAACACTATCCACCTCCTTTAAGAGATTCCCAGCCAGGCGTTGGTGGCGCACGCCTTTAATCCCAGCACCCGGGAGGCAGAGGCAGGCGGATCTCTGTGAGTTCGAGACCAGCCTGGTCTACAAGAGCTAGTTCCAGGACAGCCTCCAAAGCCACTGAGAAACCCTGTCTTGAAAAACCAAAAAGGGGGGGGGGTGCCTCATTAGCCTGGAGCTCACCACTTATATTCTATTGGCTGGACATTGAGCCTTGGGGATCTACCCATCACTGTGTCCCCAGCCCTGGGATGACAGGGGTTCACCACCACATCCAAGATTCTGACATGGGTTGTGGTCCAACCCTGGTCCTCTTGCTCAGAACTCAAGCACTATGCTGAACACAGTGTCATGGAGCCTCCTAAATACTCTTCATGAACTGGTCCACCAGTAAAGCCATGTCCTGACTCCCTGTCCACTTGTCCTGACTTGTTCTCAAAGGCCTTATCGTCCAGCTGGTGTTGGGTCTCCCAAGATGAAACCTTAAATTCCCGACAGGACACCCTGGACATGTCTCCCTGCCCATGGGTGGGGGGCATTTTGCAGCATCACCCACACTGAGCTTTCCTGGGAGTCTACACTCAGGTGTTTTCCTGCAGGACAGAGCTACCTTAAGATTAAATCATCTAAACACAGAGTACAAAGTCTGAGAACATGTTGATTTTGGGTTTGGTTTTGGTTTATTGTTTTTCAGGTTTTTTTTTTCTTCTGACTTTCCTTTCCCTCTAATAAAGAAAAGCTTTGTCTTTAAAGCAATTGGCTGATAAAAATGAGTTACTATTTTCCAGGCAGCATACAGAAAATATTTCTACCTGAGGAGGGGGGGTGGTATCCATGGCAACAAGATACAAAGGTCCTCAGCATCTCATACTCTGCAGGGCACAATCGGAGCATTCTCTGCAGCTTGTTCCTATGAGGCGTCTAATGAGAGCTCATCACAGACTTCTGAGGTCCCCGAGACACCTTGAGCTGGGACCTCGATCATTCTTGGAAGGATTTGGTAGAATGGTTATGATTGTGGGCTCAGAGCGGGAATGTCTGAACTTGACCCCCGATCATTTACAGTGTGGGATGTTGAGCGAGTTTCTCCCTTGGCTGAGTTATTCTCTGTAAACAGCAGGTTTTAGCTCCTGTTTCTTCAATGTGTCCACATGGGTCCCCTAGAGAGAGCATAGCTCTCAGAACCCACAGGGCTCGTAGTGAGGCTCCAGCCTGCAGCAGGTATGACTAATTTCATACCAGTGTGCACTGAGTCAACAATTAACCCCCAACACTCGAACGAGGGTACACCCTTCCCCCTACCTCAGCTGTGCCTGGTGTCTAGGCTTTTGAGACAGCACCTTAGGGAAGTGCAAACAAGCAAATGGGAACCTGCTTGGCATGCTTTCCCGCAAACTTAAATTCTGGGTACAGATCCTCCGTCTTCTGTCACACACCTTGATGAGTTGGGCTTTCCTCCTTTTGTTGACTTTCCCAGGTCAGATGTATAACATCTGAGGCAGTGGTCCCTCAGGCTCCACCCTCTTAGGATTCTGTGTCTTGAATAGTAAGGACTTAGCACAACAGATGAAGCCAAGTGGGAATGAGGGAGAAGAAAGGGACTCCACCCACCATCCATCCACCCACCCACCCACTCATCCATGCTCTTATTCACCCATTTATCCACAAACATCAGCTGCACCCATCGAAACACAATACGACTCCCATGCATCCATCTTTATTCTATCCCTCCGCTCATCCCTATGCACGTCTCCAAGCACGTTTCTTCCCCCTTAGGCACCCCTGACTTTATCCACAAAGGTACCCATTCAAATAACCATGCTCCTTTCCCTCTCCCTCCCCCTTTCCTCACCCTCCTGCTTTTTCTCTTCTATCCAACATTAATTCTTTCTTTGTTTGATTGAGACAATGTCTCCCTCTGTAGCCCAGTAGGTTGACTTGGTACCTACTGCTCAGCAGTTCAAGATGGCCTCTAACACCTTGCAGGCTCAGAGATCAAGATGGCCTCTAAAAACGCCAGTCTGCCTGAGTCTCACAGGGGCTAGAAGATTTTGTGATTACAGGCGTTGAGCCGCATGTCTGGCCTTACATACAGCCCCTCTTACCATGTTCCAAGTATATTCTGGACCTTGGAAATGAACTCAAGCATTCCACCTCTGCCAACAGTCTCACTGCATTATCTTCACAGGGACAGCAAGTCTCATCACGTAGGCAGAGAGCAAGGCAAGATGCCTTCAAGCATCATACCCGATCTGTGGTTAAGCTGGGGCCACAGCGGCCCATAGGTCATTCCAAGATTCTGCTTTTCAAAATCCCAAGATTTCTGGCCCATTTGTTTGTGTCTTATGTATCAAGC
This sequence comes from Cricetulus griseus, assembly GCF_003668045.3. Classification (NCBI taxonomy): domain Eukaryota; kingdom Metazoa; phylum Chordata; class Mammalia; order Rodentia; family Cricetidae; genus Cricetulus; species Cricetulus griseus. The sequence goes on along the minus strand of NC_048599.1, from coordinate 2,821,143 downwards.
AGAGATCAATGTGTCTCTGCAGTACAAGCTTTAACTGTGGCAACTTTATAACCATTTTCTCTCAACATTCATTTGTTCCGGACTGAAAAGATTTTCATGCTTTTGGATTCAGGTCCCCAGACTCCAGGTGTCAACTCTAGGGGTCTAATTAATGAAGCATGAGTCATAGAAATGGTCACCATCCCCTGCAGCCTGGCAGGGCCCAGGAAGAGCTCCTCCTAAGGACCTTGCTTGGCCAGGTAGAATTCCAGCCCTCATGAGGACAATGCCTTGCCTCAGCTTTTATCCAGGGACTGAGAAAGAAAACAATTTATTTAATTGGTAAGAACTTTAAAATGTCATTTTGTATGAAGGCAAAGAGTAATTTTAATAGCATTTTAAAGGGGAGCCTTCAGTCTTCTGGAATGTTCACCTTGACAGAGGCCATATTTGCGCTATTCTTAGCATACTGGAGCCTTGAGAAGTAGAAGTGACCCTGCAACAAAATTCTTGCCACTGCATTTTCCCAGAGGTCCTAGAGAAGAACCCTTCTCTGGTAAAAGGAGAAATAGGGTGTCACCAATCTTGCTTGGTATGCAGAACAATTGTCCATAGGTGGACAGCTGCCTGGCTCTCCTACCTTGAGAGGAAGGAGCAGATGCTTGGAGACTGATATCACTGCCCCACACCATCAGTCCCAAACTGTCCAATTAGACACTGTATTCTGAGCAGAGACAGCCTGTTACCTGGTTAAAATGTGGGGGTGGAACTCATCTGATGTGACATGAGAACTCTTTGCCTGGCCCCTCACAGGGGGCAGGATGATGGGGTATCATTTTTGTCCAACACATCAGCCCAAGCATGTAGTTCTTGATGGATGCTCACTGCCAAGTCTATCATCCTTCCACAAGTCCCTACAGGACTCAGAGTTCTAACATTGTGGCTGCAACACACAGTGCTAACAACCTGAGCTGCCCAGAAACAGCCCACAATACAGGGCCTCTCTTCCTCACATTGCAGCACAAAGTTTCCTGCAGAAGGTTCCCAAATATCTGTGCATGCTCTCAAGGTAAGACAAAACTCTAAAATTGCACATTGCTTGCAATTACAAAACAAAAGCCCACTAGTGGCACAGAGCTATTCTCATTGACTTCACAATCAACAGCAGCAGGTGTGTGAGCTTACTGCTAGGCCACTCACAGTTGAATATCTCTGTCCTCTGCCAAGGCTTTGGACTCTGCCCTCCGGCATGAAGAGCCAGCAGATGGGCTCTGAGGCCCGAAGGAGTACTCTTGGCACTGCTGCTCCTCTCAGCAAGAAAAATTCCCTTTCCACCAGTCCTCAAGATTCCAAGGGCATGGGTGCCGGGTCTCTTTGCCTAGGGCATGAATGTGAGATCTCCTGAAGCCAAGGGCATGGGTGCAGGGTCTCCTGATACCAAGGGCGTGGGTGCAGGGTCTCCTGATGCCAAGAGCATGGGTGCAGGGTCTCCTGATACCAAGGGCGTCGGGGCAGGGTCTGCTTTTTCCAGAAATTTCTTCTTTCCCCATAACACTCTATCTCTGTTGTACTTTGTCCACACATGTATATAGTGCCATGAAGGAAACAGACACCCAGGGAGAATGCACAGACATCACACAGCTCAGTTCTGGGTCCAGACTCTTGATCTTGCTGTGGGCAAATCCAGCCCAGGGGAGGAGATGATGCCCCTGCTGATCCAGGCACTGGGGTGGGCTCCAGGCCAGATCCCATCTGCTCTACTCTTTGTACAGAATTTCACCTTGGAGGACACTCACTGGTGAGCATCCCTACCTTCACACAGCTACATTACATACACACACATACATACATACACACACACACACACACAGAGAGAGAGAGAGAGAGAGAGAGAGAGACAGACAGAGAGACAGAGAGACAGAGAGACAGAGAGAGAGACAGAGAAAGAGATGCACACCTGTGTGCACAGCACTTGGTCAGCCCAAGTTGTCTGTGAGTTATACTTTCTTCAACCATCCTGTAGTTAAACTGATTACCCAAAATGAAAATCCATCAGCACTGAATGTGCCCAGCCACACACAGAATCTCAGGTCCCCAAGAGAACATCTGTGTCTCCTTCTAGGACACCTACTGTCTCTTCCACACACACACCTGTGCCTGTTCCCCCAGGGCACCTGCTATGGCCCCACCCAGCTGCTTCCGGCATAGAGTCTTTGGTTCTGCATACTGACATGTTTATTCATGTGTTGTTTGCATATGCTTGTTACATACTTATTTATATGGTATTTACATATTCTTATTACATGTATATGTGCCCCTTATTGCACATTGAGCAGTGTTGCTGTCAGTACCTGTTTTGTGGTTCTGTGGATAGGCCCCAGGGCTGTGTATTTGCTGCGTTTTCTGAAGGAAAGTGGGGAAAGAGCTTTGTTCTGATAATGTACTATTAAAACAGTGGCCAACCCTCTACCCTTACCTAATGGGCCAATGGGCATTTATTTATGAAGACACTTTGGCCAAGTGAGATACCAGTCACCTGAGACCCTGTCCTACCTGCTGGAGCCTCACAATGAGTTGGAAACAAGGCAGAATTAGCAAATGAGCAAACATGGCTGTTAGGTGACTGGCTAATGAGCACTTGATTACCACACCCAAGGCCTTGGATTCTGTCCACACCACACACACATACACACACACACACACACACACACACACACACACAGAGAGAGAGAGAGAGAAGAGAGAGAGAGAGAGAGAGAGGTAACAGAAATATGGTGTAAACATGTAACATGTAATAAATATTTGTAAGCATACAATCAGCATATGTAAATATGCACAACAATACATAAACATAGATACATATGCTGCTACCCATAGCTATATGTGTATATGTAAATAAACTTAGTTGCTGGAGAGATAGATCAGTCAGTAAAGTGATTGCTGTGCAAACAGGAGGGCCTGGCTTCAAGCCCCAGCACCCGTGTAGAATGTCAGGTGTGGTGAAGCCAGTGATCCCATCAATGGGAGGTAGAGTTGGGAGGGTTCTCAGAGCTTGCTGGCCAGCTACTCTAGCCTAATTAGAGAGTTCCAGTTTAGTGAAAGATCCTGTCACTCAAAAAATTAAAAAAAAGATAGTGTCTTGAGAGATTGAGAGATGATGTAGCAGTTAAGAGTGCTTGCTGTTCTTGCAGAACAGTTCCCAGCACCTCCAGTATTGTCGGCAACTCCGGGGCATACACATCCCTTCTGGAATCCTTGAGCACCTGCACTCACCTGTGAACTTGACTAGACCCAGACACACGTGTGAGCACGTGATTAAAACCTCACCAAAATATAAACAGGTGGGAAAGGGAGCCGGGTTTTAATTGACTTTGGGGATCTTTTCCATCATTGTGGGTATTCTTTCTTGAGTGCACCCCAAACTGGGATGGGGGTTTCTTACAGGTTATATGGCTGTGGGTGTGAAGCTTCTTCCATGAGTCTTCCACACTGTATTAAATGAAAGCCTACAGACCCACCTTGAGCTGAAGTATCTCTTTGGCCCATGCTGGCCATTTGGGAAACGCTTGTCCACCAAGATATGCAGATTATCTGTCATGGGGCAACAACTTATCATGGGTTATTAGAGCAGACCTCATATGGGAGTCTGTGAGTTCTGGGGCGGATGCCAAGCAAAACTAGTGCACAAATACTTCCAACTTCTATTCTGAACTTAGAAACAAAATTTAAGCTTTGAGTGACAGGCTCACTTTGTTACTTGTTTATTTAATTCTTCACTTCATTTTCCAAAGTGCTGGAGATTGAAACCAGAGCCTTGCTTGCACTAGGTTAAACCCTACCACTGAGCTACACTCCTAATTCTTATTTATTATTATTTTGAAACTTAGTCTCATTATGTTGCCTAGGCTGGTCTCCAACCCTTCAACTCAGGCAATCCCTCTGCCTCAGCTTCCAGAGTAGCAGGGAATGTTATGCCTGGCTCTCCTTTTATATTTTTTAATCTTTTTAATTTAGAAGGTTGTTAGATACACCAGATGGGTGGAGGTGAAGAGAAGTAGGGTCTCCACACCTCACATAGAGTCCCCTTGCTGCTGGTATTTCTGGTTAGCCGGATACTTGTTAAAATCACGCTGATACATTGTTCTAATTTAATCCCAGCTTTACTTGGACACCATTCTGTTTCTTTTTGCTTGTTTTAAGATAGGGTCATGTTTTGTAGCCCAGATTTGGTGTCCAACTTGACATACCCCTGTCTCCATTTCTTAGTACTGGGTTACAAACATACACCATCATTCCCACCACTTAAATTTTTATTATAATTTGATCAGTGTGTATGTGTGTGCAACACTGTAAGTGTACAAATCAGAGGACAACTTGCAGGAGTAAATGCTTTTCCTCCATCACGTGAGGTCCAAGGATCCGACTCTTCAGCAGGCATCTTTACTGGCCTCCACCCTTCATTTCTACTCAGCCTCCATCGTCACTCAGGAAACCATCTCCTGGTGACTCTAACCATTTCTTTTCCTTGTGAACTCAGCTCTGCTCACCTCCATGAGTCCTGGGAGATACTTGTGTTGTTTAATGTTGTCTATAAGGAAGACTTGACCTAATACATTTCAGAGGAAAGACCAGTGAATGTTCAGGTCTGAATAACAATGGTTTAGCAATCATTCCTTCTTAGAGAACAGTTGTTCTCAAACGCAGAGAGCTTCATCTCATGGCTGCCCTCACCCAGCTTTTTCCAGAACAGCCCATGTGGTGTGCCGGAGCACCTAAGTGTCAGACCTGGCTTCGGAGGGCAGTGTATAGATGAAGAACCATGATCTAACAGATGAACCTCTCTATTGCACCAGTGAGCATGCTCTGGGGGACACTGGCAATGACTTTCTGTTGAGGACATTCCTGAAAGTGAAGACCATGTGGTGACAGTCCCTGCCCTCCAGAGCACAGCAGCCAGCTTTGCTCACCGTGAGTTTGCCACATTGGCATAAACTTTAATCCAGTGAAGAAGGCAGGCCGCACCTTAGTGTGACCAGGAGAGGAGGTGGTGCTTTGTGGGCCCCTTTCAGGAAACTCAGGTCCCCTGGGGCCAATGGGGGTAGGTACACTCTGGTGACTACCACTGTAAGGAGAGAAACTTCCCTTCCTCCTGATTCTCTGCCATAGGTCCCTACCCATCCAAGGAAGCAAAGAGACCCACTGCAGCCAGCCTGTTTTTTTTTGTAATCACTACAGAGCCTTTGCCATGGCTGCCCCATGCCCAGTGTCCTCCTGAACTAAACAATGAGTGCATTTGGAAGAGCATCCTGAGAGTCCCAATACCTTAGGTCCACATTTCAATGTCTAGTCATCTTTTTGTGTTAATTGCCCTTTAGACTTTTGAAACAATCTGCTTGTTGTTTATCAGTGCTGTGTGTGTGTGTGTGTGTGTGTGTGTGTGTGTGTGTGTGTGTGTGTGCGTCCACACTCATGCTCACACTGTGGGTGATTGTGTGTACATGTGTATGAGGAGGCCAGGGATGGCCATTAAGTGTTTACCTTTGTCTTTTTTTTTTTTTTTTACACAGTCCCGCACTGAATCTAGAGCTCACTGATTCAGCTAGAGTAGGTGGCAGTAAAGTTTTGAGATCTACATGCCTCTGTCCCCCCATGTCAACCCCCAAGTACTACTCCCGTGGTCACAAACATCGGCTCCTATGCCTGGCTTCTATGGGGGTGGAGGGAAATCCATACTCAGGCCCTTCTGCTTACCCAGCAAGTACTCTCTCACTAACCCATCTCCCCAGACCCGTTGTTATTTACTTATCGTATATTACTTAAGCACCCTTGAGTGCTGTCTCCCTAGGCCCCCTTGCCTCCTAAGACACCAGCACACAGCCTTTCCAGGCAAGCAAAAAAAAAAAAATTAACCCTTCCTCCAGAGTATCATTTTTTGTTTAAGCCAGAGCTTAAGGATTAGCAGTTTGGGGCACCATTATTAATTACATTATTTCTAATTAAGGAAGTTTCTAGGGTCAGGCTTCCCACTGAAGTTTCTAGGCAGTTTGCCCAAGAAAGGACTTCATTAAGAAGCAAGGCACATATGAAAACTAGAAGAGCACTCCAGGGCAGCAGGGATTGCCTGGGGAGCCTGGGAGCTGTGATTGCTTAATTTTCTCTCTCAGCCTGAGTCCCTTCAGCCTCCCTGGATTGGTCATTGTGGACGGAGAGACTCAATCATAGCTCTCTGCTCTGAAAGGAGAGGAGTGTCAGGGGGTGGCGGGGAAATCCCCCATGGACAGGGCTGTCCGATGAGAGAACAGAGGTTTGTCTGTGAAATTCTTTCCAACAGGATGCCTTCAGCTGCAAGAGGAGAAGCGCAGCAAAGAGTGTACTAAACTCAAGTCCCACCATGCGGCCACACTGGAAGCATGGATGCAGAGTCTTCGGGTCGCACCCTGGCCCATTACAGGGCCCACCTCTCCTGCACCGTGGCTCTGCCTTCTTCTGCAAATGGAGGTCAGTCTTGTCTTCCAAGCTCCCAGAATCTCCTCTGCTCAAACCTCATTCAAGGCAGAGGGAAGGGAGGCGTCTTCCCGGTTCCTCCTGGGGAGGAGGCAGCGCCCTCTCAGGCCACTGGCCAAAGCCGCTTCAGCACGCTTGCTGCACGTCCAGCTGCCATCAATGGTGTCTGGATGGGCGTGCCTGGCAACCAGTGACCACCTTCCCTGGGTGTGGAGCGGATGAACGGGGTGGGGCTTTTGGAGTGGAAGTAGGTGACGAGGACCACGGGAAGGTAACCCCGCAGGAGTCATCACTTGGGGCAGGGTGATGCCAATAGTCCACATCAGAGGGGCTGCTTGGGGGCAGATCGACAGTCAGGTCCCCTTGGGGTAGAGCATCTCTGTGGACACAACCTAAGAAACAGTCACTGAAAAGAAAGACAAAGTGGCCTCTCTTGCCCCACATCCTCTGACCCAGGTCTCAGCTCCAAGCCATTCCTACTTCTGAGAAGAGGAAGCAGTATGGTGGGGAAACTGAGGAGTCTTTTCCAGGGACACAGGAACATGGACCCCGGTGTC